>NW_009952973.1:5925495-5976790 GCF_000747805.2 Chaetura pelagica | reverse complement strand
ATTCTAGCTTAAGAACATTAGTCATGCAGATGAAGTACAGTACCATAGCACAATATATATTTCAGCGAGTCTAAGGCAAGCTTTTTGGTCACCTCACCTTAGATGTTTCCCCTTCTACTGTGACTGTGACCATTTCAAAATGGTGAAACAATTACATGACACCAATTATGATCTTTACAATCTCTTCACTGAACCTATTCTTTTCTTCTGGAGTCCATTAGAAGTCAAGGTTTCTACTTCTGGGATCAAGGACAGCTATATAAATTAGTTCTTAGCTAGTGCTGAGTTGTTTCAGCACCTAATTGTTTGTTTGTTTGTTTGTTTGTTTGAGATTAACAGGATAGGCTTTCTAAATAATACAGTTGGATGCCCCTTCTCATTTACTCTTTGTCTGAGATTTTCTTCATATGTACTGTGTTCTGTAATTTGTTGTGGGGCATGAGGCGCAACCTTAGAAATAGAAATAGGGAAAAGCTATGTGTGGGACACAATGAAATGAATGAATTGTGAGGATTTAGTCCCATTTTCATATAGAAATTACTAAGGAAGAAATAGGATTAATTTATGTTGCCACTAGTATATTTTAAGTGCTTTGTGTATTGACTCTAAATTAATATTATGGTATTTTTATTATATATTATGGGAGGATAGAAAGATATCTTCTGTTTGACTAGTTATGCTTTTGGTGTAAGATCTTTTTGTAGCAGTGATGCAGTCATTTCAGCAATAACACTGAACTGTTATTCTGTAAGCTGAAAGAAACCACACACACTTAAATAAGAGGGAGTTTCTCACTATGAAAAAAATGCATATTTGAAGTAGGATTTTGATTTTGCTGAACTTCATGAATGCAGTCAGATAAAGGGAGGAAGTAAATGAAAGAGTAGAGTGTGCCGGAAGGCTGGTAAAGAATGGGAGGAAGTAGTAAGGGAGATGATGAAGTTTATTAATGAAATCTGCAGAATCTACTTCAAATCTATTTTTTTTAATCAGCTTTAAAAAACCAATGTATTCATTAAAAGGCCATTATAAACTTAGAAAACAGTAATATGAGTATTTGTGTGTTAATACAATCTTAGGAAGAAATAGTATATATTGCACTTGTCAAGAAGCAATATGATTATGTAGTTTCTCTCTCTGAGATCACATGTTGTAACAGGGTGGGCTTTTTTCATAATGTTATTTAGCAGGACTTGCGAAAGTACTATCTTGCATGAAAATATTTGTATTTTGAAATATTTGTCCTCACAAAACCAGCAGACAGAAAGCCTCTTGGGAGTAAAGAAGTCCTCATGGGCTTGAGAAAAAAAGAGAAAGGTGAACAGAAGATAGATACAGCATTTCAAATACTGCCGTTGAAATGAAACACTCATTGAAATATTTATACTGAAACCATGATGTTGGTTCTAGTAAATAGTTTAAATGGTAGTGCAGAATACATAGACTTGAAGTACCATTGAGAGCCCTCCAAAATCACCAAAACTTCTTTGGGGTCTCAGGATGATGCATTCCTTCTTTAGGAGCCAAATCTCTCAACCTTGTCCTTTGTGTTAGCTCCTCACTCCCTCCCTCCCTTTAAAGAACTGTGGCTGCTGGCTACTTTATTGCTCAAAGCCTTCTTTTTGTGAGGTGATTTTCTGATAGGACTCTCCTGCTTTTTGAGGAATCTCCTCCTCAGGATGAGGGCCTAGTGGTTCATCAGTCCTTGAAGCAGTATGAAGTCCTGGTTAAACCTGCCTGATGGTTCAAAGCCCCATCTGTCACCTCTTTGGCCATCTGGTTACTCAGTCTCTTTTGGAAACTCTTCACAATTCAGAAAGATGAAAGGAGAGCTGAAACAAGGCAAGCTGGTCATTGTTGTGGTTAGAGTAAATTAAAGGGGGGGAATCTGAGTCCTGATTTCTCCTTCTCTCCCTCAAAACCTATTATTGTTTTTAATGCAAAGAAGTGAAATGACACCACTTCCTCCTAGAAAGTTTGAGTGAGAGCATACCCTTGGTTCCAAGAGTTCCATTGTTAAATACTGAAAGCTTGCATGTGTGCTGCAGAGAGTTTAGTTACTTAAAGCTTTGACTTTCTCTAGGTGGGTAGGAGGAAATTTAAATCCTTTTTTAAGATGCAGTCCCCAGTTTTTTGAACTGTGTTGAGTGCAGTAAATCTTGTGTGACATGTATCTTGAGTTGCACTGAGAGTGCATCTGAGGCAGGAATTACCGCTAACTCTTTAGATGGTTCATATCCGATTTGTCACCTATAATGGAAGATTAATAGAAGGACAGGAAGTGTTGACAAAATAAAAGATTCAGTGTGCTTTTGTTAATGTTGATTGCCCTTGGGTCTCTTAAAGATTCTGATCATGTTTGCAGGAATCAAGAAAAAAAGCTTTACCTAGACCATGATGAAATTCCACTGGTGTGGTGCAACATTTTGAAAATGTTTTTTCTCTGGTCAGATAAAGGCAGCTGATTCTATAACGTAATGGGAGGGCAGGAGTGACATAGAAGAGGTATACAAATTGATTACATTGGGTATGGAGAATTAATGTGCTGCATTCACACTATGTTTAAATGGAGAAGACCAATTTGTCACTTAGATTACTTTGTGATTTAACAGTGGAAAGAATGGAAATGAGATTTAAAAAAAAAAAAAAGCCTGCAAAATGAAAGGAAGGGAAACATGGCATGCTCTAGCTTATTGCAGGGTGAATGTATTTAGTGAATTTAACTTTTTTTTTCTAAGTGATAAATTATGCAGGAGCAGAGTTTTATTTTTTTGTTTGTTTCTGTTTATGAATGAGTTAATTATTTGCTGTGAGTTGTCCATAAAGTTGTTTGCTTTAATGTTAGGTTCTAAGTATCTGAAAGCTTTGCAAGCACTTTATAATTTGGCAGGAAGAGAAAATGACCTTTTTTGGACAGGAGAACAGTTTTCTTAAGGTTATCAGAGTAATGACCGCAATTTTGTGCATCCCTTTGCAAACCTGTGGAATAGATTCTTTTTAGTCCAATTAAAATAACCTAGGACCTCATGGTATTTAATGCTGGCAGCTAATGATCCTCACTGTCAAAAAATCAAAGCCAGGAATTCAGCTGGTCCATCATTTTCCAGCTATGCTGTTTCTCCCTGACTAAGCTCTCTTAGCAATAGTGAGTTACAGCAATGATTTGTATCTGCTGAACAGGGTAAGAATTTTAGCTTTGCATAATCATTATGAGTCCAGGTATGCTTTACAGTGAAGGTCAAGATTTTAATGGCCTTTTCAGTCATTTCTCACCAAAAATAATATGTTTTACATAGGCCTTATCTTCAGTGAGCATATTTACATGGAGAAGATATTTGCCCCTTTTGTTAGGGAGATCTGTAAAAAATCTGAAAGCAGTTCTGTTCTACTGGTACACTTCCATTTGCAGGAAAGTGTCAGAATGGGTACTGGGCACCTGCATTACTATATTATCATGCTCTAGTTCCCAAGGGCAGTAAAGATGTCACAATCACAAGGAAGTTGCTCCTTCTAATTTTGTCAATGGAGTCTCCATTAGTTCAGATAAGGACCCTGCTTGTAAACAGCATCTGATCACCTTCATTTTTACCATGATCTGGACCACACCTTTGATCACCTTCCTTTGTCAACACCAAGCTATGGAAATCAGCTGTACTGATACTGTCATAGGGGGGTGCTGGCCAACTGAGTAGGGGTTGAGCACTAAGTTTCACAATGCATACAAGACTCTTGCAGGAAAAACGCATTTTGTATTTCACTGCAGTGGCACAGAAATAGGCCTGTTTTCTTAATTACTGCGGAGGAAGGTGGTTTAGTGACAGACAGGTTAGGATAACTGCTGTTTTTCTGTGAGAGCTGAGATTAACAGTTATTCTCTTTGAGTAAAATTGTTACTTTGCATATGAAGGAAAACCTACAAACCTGTTGGAATCTATCTCGGGTCTTCCAATAAGCAGCTCAGGTGGTGACTAATCATCTAGATGGTAATTTTATTTGCTATGATTTTGCCAAGCTAAACCACTGTCAAGAAAACCTGAAAATTTTTCATGTGAAGTCTTTGCTTCACACTGATTTTAGTTGGCCTTTTAAACTGAGATCATTAAGAAATGTTTTTCTGTATGGAAAAAAACCAAACACAATTAACCTTAATTTGATGAGAACTGAAGGATAGTCATCCAGGGTAGATTCTGCTGTTTTTCTGAAAATCACCCTAAATCCAAATAGCATATGAATATCTGCAGACTGTATCCATCTTGTTCCATACTTCCCTTCCTGCCTTCTAATTTTTGCACTGACCAGGGGAAACTGGGAAACTGAACAGGACCAGGGGAAACAGGGAAAACCAGTCCATAATCATAGAATTCAAGACACTGCAACAATACCAAATTCTGAAGGTGCTTCACACCTGCATGCTTAGTTTAGCAGTATCTCTTGATTTAATCAAATACTAAGTGTCTCATTTATAAATATGTGGTGTCAATATGCCCTTCAGTGAAGTACATGTTATACCTTAAGCTGCTAGCAACCTTACTTACTCCTTTGGCAATCATTACAGTACAAAGTTGAATATGTCACTTGCAATTTCTCAGTGAAGCATTACATCATTTGAATATGCCTTGAATGCAATTAATATTTTTAACTAAAAGAAATACTGAGTAACTAAAATGTTCTCAGTAAACATCTTTAACTTTTCATTTTTACGTACGTCCTTCTCTAACAATCTTCTAAATTGAAGTATTCTGCTTCTGTTTGAGAACTGGGGTTTATGTCAGGATCATACAAGAAATCTGCAACAGTTTTTATATGAAGTATGCAAAATCTTTCAAAGAGACTAATTTTGTTTTCAGTTTAGCATATTTTATTTTTTTCCTGGAAAGTGTTTTTTCTTTTTGCTAATTCATGGCATTATAAGTGAACCTGCTATTCAAGAAGATCTTTTAAAGAATTTTTATGAATTTTTGTCTAACACATGCACAATGTTGGCATGAATTTCTCTGGTACATCTGTGTGCTGAAGGCTGTAGAAACAATTCTATGCTAGAGAAATATGTGCTAGGTAATTAAAACGTCACATGTAAAGCAAAAACTTAAGCATAAGGATGTCTGCACTGTGAGCTTTATTTAAAGAAAAATAAATAAATCTTAATAAAGAGATTCTAACTGAAAGGATTTGGTCAAGTAGCTGACTCCCTCCCCTCAGTTTCCAGATAGTCAAAAGTATTGCTCTATAATGAAAGCCATTTATCTACTAAAGGACTAGAAAGCTGAGAAAAGCTGAGTATGTAAATCATATAGGTGTATCTAAACAGCTGAAACTGCAGCTATTAACCATGATTGGTACTGTTCTACAAATTGTACATAAAGCAGCATAGATTTAGCTTTTTTAAAAAAATATATTTTTGTTTTGTGGGTTTTTTTTTACCTTATAGTTGAGAGTGGGTTTTTTCATTGAACATTTCTAAAGTAGGCAAGTAAATTTTGCTCACAGGATAAGATGAGCCCAGTAAAGACAGGCCGATGGGTGAAAATTTGCAACAGTTGTGATCATGTAGAAATGGAAGTTCTGTACCTCTGATTTGGTTTTGATACCACTCAGATAAGTCTGTTCTTTGTATTTCTTCCTCAGTTCTCTTTGCACAACATATTTTTCAAAACCCTTGTTTACAATTTATTTCCTGTAATTTGTGACAGTTAAGATGTACATTATAGATAAATGTAGAAAAGAGCAAAGATACACAAAATTCTCATCAGTACTCATGGCTAAGCAAGCTATTAGGAGTCATCTGGCCCAAGTCTTTAAAAGATATTTAGGCAGTTAGCCAATTGTTGTGTTTCAATAGCTGTCAAGCACCCACATGTCTTCAAAAGCTGTGATTCTGAGTTTAGGCAGCACAAATTTCTTTTAAGATAATTTCTCCTGGCTAAACAAATAATGAAGAGCTAAACTGCACCAGAGCATTTAAGCTAATGGAAGCCATGCCTTTGGTTATTTTCTCTGCATTTTAATTCCATTTGAAGTTTGGGGGTTTTTCTCATTACATATTTCATTGTTAGAAAGCCAGAAGCGGCCATTAGATTATTTAGCTGGAGCTTCTGTATAATGTAGGTTCTTAACATTACCCTCTAATTTATACATTTAGCTTGTAGCTTCTGTACAACGATAACACAAATAGGATGTCTAATTCTTATAGTGCTTTTCTGTAGAAGTATTTATACTGAAGAATACTTATATTCACTTCAAATTTGCAATGTCACTTCATTTGAAGGTCCCAGTGGAGTTTTATCCTTGTATTTTAGCTCTTAAAATAATTCTAAACAATTCTGGCAGTAGTAGAAAAAAGGCTCATGGGTACTTAGCTTGGTTTTCTAATTTCTAAATAGTTTAAATGCTAAGCCTGTAAAATAACTTGTGTATAAATAACTTATGTATAACTTGAGTTTAAATGAACAAAGAATACTAGTTTTCCCTTGGGAAATAGCTTTAATTTAAAAAGAAAATAATGGACGTTTTATGTAACTCTCAGCTGGGAATGCATTTGTTAGCAAAATAGCTTTTTGGTGCTTTGAAAATTTAGTTCTACTTAAGCTACAGGCTCAATAAGAAGTCAGCACACAGCCAATTTCTGTGTAAGAACTAAGCCTCAGATGCACCTAGCTTGGCAGGGTTAGAAAATAAAAGACTGTAAATTGAGTTCTTGTAAAATGTGTCTCACAAAAAATGAATGTGTGCAAGACAGCAGTTGTGGGTATTTTCTTCTCCCTGCTGCTCCCATGGGGTATAAGATGCTGATTAGTGTGTAGACACCACTGTAGACACTGAAGGCCCGGCTTTTGTGTATCAGGTTCCCAGAGCTTCAGTTGTTTGTTTGGCTGGGTTTTTTTGCTATATTTCTAGAAAGGAAGCTTTGTTCTGCTTCCCCATTGTTGTAGATTCATTTTCTCTTGGCTCTAGGCTACACCATGGAAGAATAGTGAAGCTGCTGATTTTGATCCATAGATTTTTCACTTTGACATTGAATTATCCTCTTCCCCCTTCTTGTAGACTGGGAAGCCTCAGTGCTGTGCTTTAGCCACTCAGAGTGTCATTGCCAGGGTGCCTCCAGACCTACACCAGGTGCTCCGGTACTGTGGAGAAGGTCACCCTTCTCCAACTTGGCTGCTCAGAAGACCTAACCAAAGGGCCCTCCCGAGCCTTTTTCCTACCCCAGGAGCAGTGTTCTATACACTTTTCTATATAAAGGGGTGAGTTATTCCTCAGACATGTTCAGCCTCCTCTGCACACACACATCTAAGGGTGCCTTTTGTATGTACTAAGTTTCTAAGCTCTAAGTTTCTTTTGCGTGACACCAGGATCTGTGCTGTTGTTGCTACTTCTCTATTTTGAAATAACTTTTCTTAGGCTTCAGCTTTTCTTTTGACCCTTACATTCCAATTTGGCTATAGGAACATTCATTAAGACTTGGGTGCTTTATTGTGCTTTTCTGGAGCGGATTGGGGAAGGAGTTCATTGAGATGAACCTCCTTCACTTCAGGTGTTTGATTAAGCCTTCTGTCCATGGTAGAGCTTCCTCTGCCCTCAAAGAGATGCTTGCCAATAAAGCTGTCACTGGTTTCAATGAGTGAATGTTTTCCTGATGCAATCAGGAGTGTTTTTTAAAGAGAGGAGAGATCACCAAGATATTGTGACTATGTGTCATAGAAGAAAAGTATCAGATTGTAATGTTAGGACACTGATCATTTTATGCAAAACCACAACATGAAAAGCTCTATATCCCATTACTAGGTAACAACAGTTCTGGGACCAACTCCTGTCTTGGGGTCTCCTTATCACTGTAGTTTTTGTTTTTCCAGATCATGCAGCTTTCTGCTTCAAAGGGACAGTAAAGAATGAAAAAGAGGAAGGACCATAACTTTTAAACACCTGCCTCCTAAAAAGTGTGGTGTGTCTATGCACCATGCCATACACATTACTTCAGAGTTCTGAAAACTGTTCTCTAATCTTTTTAACTTTGTAACTCCGAAGGGGTATTCTAGGAACATTTTGTACTTTTCATACGGTATATTTTAAGCTTAGATTCTGCTAACTTTGAGTTTTATTTGCATTACTTGAACACCAAGAACTATTCAGCTGTTAGAAAGTGCATTGATATTTGTCTTAAAGGTTTTTACCATGCATAAAAGGGAAAAACAGTGTTGTTCTGTAGATTCACCTTCTGGCCACATCCCAAAATCAGAGAGAAGTAACTACGTGAAGATAAACTGTTAAGTGGCAGAAGGGAACAAGGAATATGTTCACAAAAAATCAGTGTAGATAAGCCAGTGTCTTTGCATTGCTGGTAAGCTCCCTCACTAGTTCTTGCTGTCCTTCCTGTCAGGATCTGTCACTGTGAGGGAGATGATGAAAGTCCCCTCATCACACCATGTCGCTGCACAGGGACCCTGCGCTTTGTCCATCAGGCCTGCCTGCACCAGTGGATTAAGAGCTCAGACACACGCTGTTGTGAACTCTGCAAGTACGACTTTATAATGGAGACCAAGCTCAAACCTCTTCGGAAGGTATGGTGCTTTTGAATTACACTCAACTGTCAAATGGCCAGAACTGCTGCTCAAAACACTAGCACAATTAAAGATAGATCTGCCTGTCCAAAATGGTCTTATGTTTGCTGTTAAATCAGTTCTAGTGATTTTATTTCTACATTTAAGTTAGTTAATTTACCATAGCAGAGGATTTCACTAAAGGCTGTCTTGCACCAAACGTGCAATCTAAATGCACAAGTAATAAGTTTTTTGTATTTAGAACTTTTTTTATTGGCTGGTCTATTTATTTTTAAGCCACAAAGAAGCCTTACACACCATATTTTCCTCGTGAATAACATAGACAGGTTCACCCCTTAATTTTTACGTTGAACCTGTAACTTCTGGTTAAAAATGACTCTTGTACCAACATGGAGACAGCAATTATGAAGTAACACAGTCAATCAATTTAGCTGCATCTGTTCTAACTGTTACACTTGTGTGCAAATTAATCACTCGTACATTAAGATTAGTTAATGGAATCTAAACTACAGGGCAACCTTGCATCCTGAAAGTCAAATATGCTCATCTCTTTTCCAGGATAAATCAATTTAATGGTACATCAGTTGTCAGTATAGGGAAGGTGAAGAGTTTATTAAGCATATGTGGGATTTGTTTTCTTTGGAGTAAATAATTTTTCCTCTGATTTTTCTCTAAAAATGCTCTCATTCTTTTTGGCTTTTGTTGCATCTTTGAGGTTTGTGTCTATCTAGAACAGGACAAGTTTTTATTTAAAATACATTTCAGTGTGAGAGCCCTTGAAAATCACAAAGAAACTATTGGCCTTTAACAAGCATATGCATATGTTGATGTTTTGATGGCAAAAGGCATCCTGGTTTTGTCAGCTTTGCATGGGTAGCAGTTCAGAGGAGGTGAGCAAATGAAATTCCATCTCATTCCCCTTCCAGAACAATTATCTAGTAGGTCCCTGGTGATAAACCACTTTTGAAGAGAGAATTGGAATTGATTTGACATGCAAGGCTTGTGATAGGAAAGGACACAGTTCTCAAGTGCCAGGTAGATCTTGCCAGATAGACTGGAAATTGAAACAGATGTAAATAAAAAACTGATAACTAAAAACTAAATTATATTGACTTAGCTTTTAGTAATTGCAGATAAATTTTAGCTAGTGTGACAGGTAGAAGATAATTGTATAAAATCCCCTGCCTGTAGCACACCTTTTGGGATTGTTTTCCTTATGTGTTTCTATTTTCAAGGCAAGTTGCTTCACCTTTCCATCTAACAAATACACTTGCAACAGACACTTTTCCCAAGAGAATATACAGATATCTGTATTTTTTTAAAAAGCCTCTTCCTGCTTTTGTTTGAAAATAGATTGTCTTTAAAAAAACTGGGAATAAAATTTATAGCATCCACGGAGAATAGCAGTGAAAAATGTGCATAGCGGTTGACACCAGAAGTAGGTGTTTTAACCTGTATCATCATCATTGCTGCCCCATACTGCTCCCCCTCCTTTTTTTTTCTTTTTTTTTTTTGTAAATTAAAACAAATTAATTGTAATACTGAAAGATTTAGAGTGATAATGTAATTCTTGCAACTCTGTATCTTCTTAATTGAATGATTACCATCTTTTTCAAAGTTTCCAAAGTTTTCAAGTTAAAACCAGTTACCCTTTTTACATTTATAGCATTTGATTGTGACCCCTTTTCACATGTTAGATTAAACTAAATTATATCATGCCTAATGAGTGTATGCAGCACCATCACCATTGTTCACAAACTTATGAAACAGAATTTATGAAGCATTTTATGAAAAGCTGTATTGAAAACCAAGCATTTTGAGACCTGTAGCAAAGACAAGGTAAGGAAAGAAAAAGTAATCAAGAGACCTGCCAGGTAAGTACAGCTGACTAGTAATGTTTTGTCCAGACATCTTTGGTAAAAATCATTGGAAGTGCTGTGTTGTCAAAACCTATGTATTTTGCAAAAGTGGAAAATTCCAAGGAAACACTGTCAAATTTTTTGCAAGTTTTTACAGACCCCAGATCCTCAGCTATGGGCCATTCCCTAGTAGTTCAGATTTTCAGAAGACAGCGTGACGACTGGTTACCAGAGATCAAAGTGCTGACAGACAGGAAGCTCAGAAAGCTGAACCTCTCCACAATCCTGTTTCCTTATTGTGGCATCTGAAAATAACTACAGAGACTCTAGGACTTCCAGATGTTCTCGAGGGCTTTAGGTTTTGCTAAGGCTTGGCTATGCACTAGGCCCTGAGAGCCTTCCATCTGCAGCACTAAGTCTGGCCTGGCAGCAGTGTATTAAAATTTCCAAAATCTCCAAAGGATGGAAAACAAAGAATTCTGTGGTTGTAATGGCAGGGATATTAGTAGCAGGGGCAGTTTTATATCTGAAAATGATGCAATTCTTGTCAGCCTTGCCACATGCTGAGTGGAAACAGCAAAAATAACAAACAAAAAAACAGGTTAATTTTGTTAATAAACTTTGAGGAATTCTGCAAGTGTATTTAATTTCAGTATTTCCTAAAAAACAGACCCAAAACTTAACTTTATTTTAAAAAAATATTCAGATATTTCCCCTAAAGTGAAAGTTTCTGGCCAGCTCCAGAAGATGCCATTGCCATTAGACCTGGGTTTGAAATGGCATTCTACAAGTGAAAGGATCACATCTCTTAAGCAGTTTTGATTTTTATTCTCTACCTTAGCCATGATGTGTGATTCTGTAGTTTGGCTCTTGAGTGTGCATTGCTTCATTATGATGTATTTTATCATACTTTTGAAACATTCCAACTGCTGGTCTCCTGAACGGAAAAATTACAGATCTCAGAACTTAATTACTGGTAGCTATACTTTTGTTTTTGCAGTATCACAAAAGCAGAATTTAAATATAAAACAAACTATTTAATTCAATTAGTGAGTTACTATCTTTATTCATGCCTCAGTCTTTTGGGTTCCCTTCAGGTTTCCTAATAGATTTTTATCAAAGTCTAGGGTTTTATAGCAAAATAATATTAATATGTTGTGTTACACAGCTCTTAGCACCCACAAGTGACAATGTGCAGCATACTAAGTTAACATAAATCAATCTACCTTATTAAATCAACAGGCTTGTGCCAATGTGTAACAGTTATTTAATTACAGAATCCTTGAAAGCACCAGACACCAAATAAAACTTAGTTTAATCATTTTAGTGAGTCTTTGTATTGTAGTAATCCTTTTAAGCATTGATCAACAGGCATTGCAACAAGTCTATTGGATAAGAAGGAGCTGTGTAACCAGTTAAGATGTTCAGTTTGAGCCAAGAGGAAACTTGTGGGATGATGCCCAGCTGCAAGGCAGAGAAATCAGCAAATCCACTGGCTCCTTAAAAAAAAAGTGAGGGGAGTCACAGAAGCAACAGAAGAAAATTGGAATGCTGCTTTGAGAGCTGTGGTAGACAAAAGGAAAGTCTAAAGTGAATCTTTAAGTCCTTAATGTTTCATTCTGGACCAGGGACACATTTACTTCTCCCTTTGTTGGAGTTAAATCTGTATATAGGGTAACTTTTTTTTAGAAAACAGTTATCACCTGTCCTACTCTAAAATCAGTTGTTAGAGCTCATAGTTAAAGTGTGAGAGCCAGATTCAGCTCTGTTCTTTGTGCTTGTGTCCTATACAAGGTGTAAATCTTACAAAATATGACTGCCTGGAGGAATTAATTCATAACTGGATGCCTTGTGGATGCATCTTTTTTGATAAAATCTGGTAGTATGCACGATGAATTCAGTGACGGCAAAACATATAAAGAGTGTTGATTTGTTGTTGGCTTAGTGCTAGCTGGGTAATTCATCTTTACATTCCTTATTTAAGAATATGGTGTTCACTGCTGAAAGTGATATAGGCAGCAGAGACATCTTTATGAAATCCTGTTATAAAATCAAAAGTGGCCACCAGAGTAGACTCTCAGAAGCAGAAGTGACCTGAAGAGTCTTCCAGGCAAAAAAAAAAAAAAAAAAAGGAACTTTGGGCACTCATTACTGTAACGCTTGCTGTTTACTTCTTATTAACCTGTGCTGTGAAGTATGAACCATCTGGTCTTTTCAACAGTTTTCTAATAAGGCTCATGATAAGAAGTGATAGCTAATACTGCATAGGTCAGGTGACATCGACTTGCTGTGGGATTAGTTCTCCTTTAACACAATTTAGTGAATATTTTGCAATCCTTAACACAGAATAAGATCCTACATTTCCTTTTGACTTCTGGTGCAGCGGCACAGCGTTGTCAAGGCAACCTGCTTCTGTGTTTTCTTTCTTCCAGTAAACTGTCTCAAAACATCACTAGCCACAAATTGTTCCTTGTAATATGTGAGGTCACACACTTCACTGGTATGCACAAAGGCACAAAGCTGTTACTTTCTTATTGGCTGTCATGTCATTATAGCAAATAACTATTGTGCTCAAGGGGGAAAGTGTACATTCAAGCTTTTAAAGTAAAAAAATAAATAAATCCATCTCTCATTTATTGTGATGTCTCGAGGATGCAAGGGGCTACTTTGTTCAGACAGCTGTATTCCTAATTTTTGAGAGACATTAATAAAGCATTACTGCTAATTTATGCATATATAGATAATCTGCTGTAGATTGCATTTTATGCTGTAACAAGAGTAACAGATCTTACCTTTCTCATAGAGGTAGAATTTGGGTTAGATTTCCATCCCCAAATCTCTTTCTCTGCCATTCAACGCAGCTTTTATTCACTCAGCTGTTCCAATTCCCATGGACGTCCGACAAGAGATGCTGATCTCTCCTGCCTCATACCTTGAAACCATCATAACATACCCTTAGGCTTACAAAAAAAAACATTTTTCTGTGGTACTTCACATGGACACGCCCATGTGCAGCATCCTTCCTGAAGGGGGAACAAATTGGTTTTATTGTCATTGCTTTCAAATTGCATTCTTTTAAGAAGTGAACAAAATATCTTCTACCAGAAAATTAAATGGAAGAAATTTCTTCTTCTAATTAGCTGCTAGTAACCAAACTTGCTAATTCTGCTGCTTGGTAGCATTTACAAAAGCAAAGGGAATTCAGGAGATTGTCCAGCTCTGGGTATTAATGATGTTACCCATTATGGTAGAGAACCAAGAATGTGAGCTCTAGGAGGTACAAATCCTTCTGTTCTTTCTGAGACTGAAATAAACAGTTGGTCTGAGCTGTTTTACAGATGCAACTTGCATCAAAAGTTTTAACGTTCACATTACTTAAAGGGTCCTACCCTATCCTGCAGGTCATCAGCCTCAGTTATTTTTTAAGTATTTGGGGTTTCCTTTTCATTTTTTTTAATTTCAACCCTTTTACCATTTCACTTTTACAGCTTGGCCTCATTAATAGTTATAATGAGGAGGTGCTGGGTAACTGAAGCATTGAAAATAATTAAGAGAATCTCTTGATACTGTCTTTACAACTAAAAAAATGTAAATGAAATGGTGCCCTGCCACAAAATGTATCACTATTAATGTAAAATTTAAAGAGCACAATCAACCCAAGCACTGACCTAAACTAGTCGTTATTATTCATGGACTTTTGTAAAAATGACATTTTTACTGTTTAGTTTTGAAGCTAGGGATTTTGCCAGCTCTAATGGGAGTAGGCTGCTATTCATGATCTGATTAATGTATGTATTAATCTCTCACATAACTAACAAATACAATTTTACAGAGGTTATTTGTCTAAAATTTATTTTGTGTGGGAACTGCTGATGTGAGGATGATTTGATCTGAGTTTTAGTCTACAGCCTGACTGCTTGTTGGTGTAACACAAGCAAAAAAATGGCTTCTCTTGAATATAGTGATAACAGTACAGTATGTAATGTAAATTATGATAAAATGGGGTATTTACCAGGTTACCCAGTATATTTTATGATTTTGCATGTTAATTTAATTTTATTTCCATAGCATTTTATTAAAATTACTGGGGGAAAAAAAATTTCCTCCAGGAATTAAGATCTTTATTCATCTGCTCTAATTTGTATGTGGCAAAATTGGAACGTGTGGCATTTGTTGGAGGTCTTTCAGAATGACAAGCTTCCCTCAGCTCTTTGCCAGAGCTCTAGGCTGTAGTTTTGTTTTAATTACTGTAGCCTTTCCTCAGCACAAATTTCCTCTATTTCATTTTTATTTAATTGGATCAAAAGAGTCTCTCTTGTGGGAAAACTAGCAGAGAAGGTAACTAGCTAGATATGGTTAAACAAATACATATTTTAAAGTACCAGGGTTTTGATATGCAAGGACATTTAAACTGAGCCACGTCTTCGTAACAATTCAGACTGACTTGGTTAAGAGAATCTCAGCAGTTGAATTACGTTGACTTTTGGAAATGACTGCTCTCTGTTTCCAGTCAGCTGTAATTCTTTTCTTGCAAGGCTCCTCAGCACACAAAGGTGCCTTTGTACCCTTCCTTCCTCCACTTCCGGCTTTACGTCTCTCCATTCCTGTTACGAACCATGGTGCTGAAGGGCCTTGGTCTGCACTGATGTAATACATGCTTCTGTAGGCCAGGTTGCACAGTAAGTTCTCCCGGTAAATGGCTTTAGATTTTCAGTCTGTAAAATACAAATTAGAACTCTAAGGAATTTTACATATTGAAAAGAGTGTTTAAATTACTAAGGTGTCAAGAGGAGGAATTCAGGACATGATCAGTGAACAAAACAGACCAAGCACTTTTAGTACAAAGCAGTAATGAGGATTTTCATGCTTGCACTGGTATAAGAGAAGACAAACTTAGGTGAAAAATATTTTCTGGGTGGAAAATCTAATATTCTGTTTTAACTCCTGGAGAGGATTCTGTACATTGTTTATAACTACAGGTAAATAAATATAAAGTGTATTTGTTGGTTCAGCTTTTCAGGTGTCACTATTTATGTTTCATCAGCTGTAATTTGGAAATGCATGTTTCAAGATACTTCTCAGCAGTGTCTACAATTTGATTTTGCAGAAGTTAAGCAATGAGAAGGTGGCTCAAGTAAAGACTAAGAAAACTGTGTTCATGCATTATAGCTGTGTCTGAGGATACAGGTGTATCTGAGGTTCTTCAGATAAATTTTACTTTAATTGGACAGAACGGAAGAAAATGGAGAACACATGAGACCATATTACAGGCTGTTGATTTTCCAACATGTTGCTATCCACCTTTCTTTCTAATTTCTTTCCCATTATCCCAGCTTTCTGACCACATCCATCATGCTATTTAAGAGCTGAATACATTCAGATGAGTGGAGGGAGCTCATCTGAGCTCCCTCCTTTGGTATTCAAAGACACAGACTTGGTCATAGTCTTAGTATGGCTCCTGTACTGGAGGAAAGAACTTGTGGTTGCTTTGACCCTGGCACAGTCCCATCTCAAATCCAGCACTGAACATGTGTCACGGCTGCTTTTGTGTTGCCCATAAGGTGCAGACCACAAAATGCAGGACCCCAACCTGCTTTGGTTGGAAAGTCAAATCTCAGCTTAACTAGCCTTGCAGGAAAATTATGATGATAAAATTATGCAAATTATGTGCTTTTTGAGGTGGTGGTTCGATTGTTTGAATTTATTTGTGTGTGTGTGTGTAAGCTAGTGTTGTTTGAGAGCTAGACTGTGATTTAAAGGCATTTGATTGTGGAGGAAAATGTCATGCCTTCAATTAGATGTGCTGCTCTTTTGGAAAGACAGAGTAGACAGAGGCAGGAGACAAGCTGCACAGAGAATAAAAGTGACACACAAACTAGATCCATTAAATGGATAGAATAATTGCAGAAATACTGCAGGGAGAGCAGGTAACAGTAGCAGCTGCTTCTATTCTTGACTGACTGTGATAGAAGTTAGTGGAGAGAGATTCCACACCTGTTTTTCTTGCTTCTTTATGGTTTGGCCAAAAGTAGCACGATTATTGAATTAACTAATAAAGGTATATGCCCAGGCCCCTAATGTAAATCTTTTTTAGAGTTCTAGATGTGTACCAGACATTCCCCATTGTTTTTACAAGCTTGGCATTATGGTGAGTGTTAACTTCTGATCAGTGATTTTATGTTTTGCCCACAGTTTATCTGTCAGGATCATCTTATCTATAATGTAGCTGATGCGTACTTTACTAGGAGACAATGATCCTTTTTTTAAACAGTTTACACACAGGGCAAGAAAAGAAATAGCTCAGGATAGTACCAGAAGCTGATTATGTAGACCTCTGTTGAAAAAAGAATAGGTTAATGTTGTCTGCATTCAAAGAGCATGCTTGGAAAGTAAACACTTTGTGAAGTACTTTTGCGTTCTATGTATTGATGTAAAATAATGTCTAGCAGATGGGTGTTAGGAAGATGTGCCCAGTGTGGACAGATTATGTTATAATTACTTGCCAAGGGTTTCTTGCACGTTTCTCTGAAGCATCTGGTATTGGCCTCTCTCCGAGACAAAGCATTGGATGAGAGGGACATGTGTTCTGACTATTCCTTTGTTTCCAAAGTACAGCATTTTTTATTTTTGTGTTGGGATGATTATGATCGAGGTACTGAAGTTTTTCTACTAGGGAAATGACAAGTATTCTCAATAGTACTTCCAGATGGCAAAAGCAGCTACTTCATTTTAGAAATTATCTTCTCAAATTACTTCATACCTCTATTTTACGCATTTTAAGGGTCTGCTAATTGATGACATACACAGCTAAAACCTGCATACGTTTGTGAAGTGCTCTTTTGACTGTCACTTTAAAAAGAAATGTAGCATAGTCCTGATTTTGATAAAACTTAATTACTTGTTCTTTGCAGATGATAACCTTAAGGTGTTTATTGAAGTGATATTTTTAATTATGTAGTTCTTTTATTACTCTATGCATGCTTATCACACATAAAAGAGAATTAAAGTTTGTCTTTAGAAATTGACCCATTTCTGGTTCAGTTTTAAACTTGCAGTAGATCTTTTAAGTGCACCACAAGCATTAATTTGAATTCCAGCCAGGTTTGTTTAATGTCACCTAGGAGCAGAAATAGATTTGATGTAAACTTCAGACAAGTTTGCTAGAGGAGTTGTAGCAGCTCATCTACTGAGCTCCCTAAATCAAGATAAGGTTGTGCAAAGGTGTGGCCATATGATGCACCATATGACATGGGATTTTAAAATATATTTTATTTTTGTGTTCAGTGGCTGATATAGCAGGGGTCTAGGTGTCATCTTCTATTCTCAATCCTTAGAAAAGTTTCTCCTTTAGGCTTTATCGTTTGACAAAAGGCAATGACAACTCTGTGTTCCATGTTTTCTATTAACCTTCTCAGTTCTTCCTTTCTGAACGCGCTCTGTATATATTTGGGGAAAAGAACGCGGAAGAGGTGTTTTCATGGCCCAAACCCTTCTCTTTTGAGCCGTCAGACCTGGCATATTCTGTCTGACTGTATGAGGGGCACTTCTTGTCTTGGTGCAGGATGCTGTGAGGTATGCCTTGTCCTCCTTTAAGATGCAGTCCCTCAGGTACAGGCTGTAACCACATGTTGTTTAGATGGCGTAAAGTTGTCCAAAATGCTTATCTTCAAATGACAAGGTTTGAAGTCTCATCGTGATCAACACTTCATATCTGCATGAGGCTATTTTGTTCTCCAGATTCATGGAGCCCTGTAATCCTTTATTACTATTATTTCTTCCTCCACCACCCACTGCACAAATTTAATTCCTGCAATCTACCACTGCAGTGTCTTTCCTCCACCTGGTAGGTTGATGGTAGTGAACAGTTTACTGTGAAGCCTGGGCCAATTAGTGCTGCAACAAGTGGCCATAAAAACCCTCTGTAAACCACAGAAAATAAATAGCTCTGAGCTACATGTTTAGACTACTGACATCGCTTTACTGCTCAGCTCAGTTCATCATACACTGCTCCACTTAAGAGGCTTTTTTCAAAAGTGCTGGCTAGGTCCTTCAGGCCTGGTTTCAGATAAGATGTTTTTCAGTGTACTTCTGGACTGCATGCATAATGCAGTTTCTACAACAGCCCTTAGTAATAATTTTAGCTTTCATTTTGCAGGCATGAGTATTTCAAGCTAGAGGTTGGCTCAAAGTATTTCATTAGGTTGTAGAGATAATTCAGAAAATGTTACATGATGACTTTAGTTGTAGATGAGAATCTAACTTTTAAGTTTATACTGCTGGGCTCATCTACAGCCTCTTGAACATTAGATACAGATAAATCACCCATAAAGCAAAAAAGTAGATACTAAGTCACTCTCCTGAACAGAAGTCAGTTAATGGTGACAGATAAATGTTGCCATCTACAAAAAGTTTTCACCTCCAGTGTTCCCCCAGATTACCTTCTCTGTTTCTCTTCCAAATCTATCAGTCCACTGATAGCAACATGCCTTGGTCTTTGTTTCCAACATTAGACCAAATGTATAACTTATAGAATCATAGAATCATAGAATCATAGAATCTTAGGGGCTGGAAGGGACCTCGAGAGATCATCTAGTCCAACCCCCCTGCCAGAGCAGGGTCACCTAGAGTACATCACACAGGAACTCATCCAGGTGGGTTTTGAATGTCTCCAGTGAGGGAGACTCCACAACCTCCCTGGGCAGTCTGTTCCAGTGCTCTGTCACTCTCACAGTAAAAAAATTTTTTCGGATATTCACCTTGAACTTCCTATGCTCCAATTTACACCCATTACCCCTTGTCCTATCACTGGTCATCACTGAGAAAAGCCTAACTCCGTCCCCCTGACACTCACCCCTTACATATTTGTAAACATTGATGAGGTCACCCCTCAGTCTCCTTTTCTCCAAGCTAAAGAGACCCAGCTCCCTCAGCCTTTCCTCATAAGGGAGATGTTCCACTCCCCTAATCATCTTCGTAGCTCTGCGCTGGACTCTTTCGAGCAGTTCCCTGTCCTTTTTGAACTGAGGGGCCCAGAACTGGACACAATACTCCAGATGTGGCCTCACCAATGCAGAATAGAGGGGGAGGAGAACCTCTCTTGACCTACTAACCACACCCTTTCTAATGCACCCCAGGATGCCATTGGCCTTCTTGGCCACAAGGGCACATTGCTGGCTCATGGTCATCCTCCTGTCTACCAGGACCCCCAGGTCTCTTTCACCTACACTACTCTCCAGCAGTTCAGCCCCCAACCTGTACTGGGACATGGTGTTGTTCTTCCCCAAATGTAAAACTCTGCACTTCCCCTTGTTGAATTTCATCATGTTTCTCCCCGCCCAATTCTCCAACCTATCTAAGTCTCTCTGAATGGCAGCACAGCCTTCTGGTGTGTCAGCCACTCCTCCCAGCTTAGTGTCATCAGCAAACTTGCTGAGGGTACATTCTATACCCTCATCCAGGTCGTTGATGAAGATGTTGAACAACACCGGTCCCAGTACCGACCCCTGTGGGACTCCACTAGTCACACACCTCCAACCAGATTCTGCCCCATTGACTACAACTCTCTGACTCCTTCCTTTCAACCAGTTCCTAATCCACCTCACTTCCTGATCACCAAACCCATACCTGATCAACTTTTCTACAAGGATGCTGTGGGAGACGGTGTCAAATGCTTTACTGAAATCAAGATAAACCACAGAAGGAAGTTCTTCCAGCTGTGGGTGCTGTTTACATTACATTTGTTGTAATTTTTTTGCTCAATGATGGATAAGGAGAAAAACGTCAGTATGGCAAAAAATACTTAATATGAGCATGTCTAGAGCATATTCACCTGCCAGGCCTCCTTACAAGAAATTCTTACAAATGAGGTTCCTGAAAACACTTAGGGTTTAAAATTCCAAGCATTCGTAACATGTTGCAAAGCAGCCCATTAACTGCACCTTCAGTTTGGCATCCTGAGTGAGGAACCCCTGTAGGAGACAGACCTTCTGTTGTAAAGATACAAACCTGTGAACCTTCAGTAGATACGGAGTTTGTTCAGGAAATCTGCATAGGCAACATTTTGTGGGCAAAGTGACAGAAGATTAGTGCTAGCAGGATGCAACATGTGGACACAAAATGAGGATGGGGCAGACAGACAGTAAATCCACAGTCCTGAAGGTGGGAAAAAGGAAGAGAAGTTTGCAGAGTGCTGTTCTGTGGTGTGATAACAGCTTTTGTGAAGCGTTGGTTCTGCACTGAGCCATCATGAAACCACTTTGCAGAAAGCTCAATGTATAGGAGGAAATTAAAATTGCAGATATACTTCCCTCTATGAGGAGAGGCTGTACTGGGATCTCTAGAATATGAAGCAGCATGCCCACATCCACAGACAATCTGTTTTCAGAAGATATTTAAAAAAAAATAAATCTCTATTTGTTTGTTGTATATTGATTAACTGAGCTTTTGAAAGAAGTGATGTTCAGGGAGGCAAATTTTAGTCCTTTAAAATAAATATCAGGCATTTTCTCAGACTACAGAAAAGGGAAGTGGTTAGCTACATATGATTTAGATGTTCCCTGTGAGAAGGCACTTTTTTTTTTCCTCCTTTTTAAATCCTTTTTCTCTTTCCCCAGAGGACTCAAGACTATATTTCGTAATTGCAAGAGTGGGTTATGAAATCAGTAACTGCTCCCTTTAAGTTTCAGAGCAAGTTGGTCTTTAAGAAACAAAACTAAAACATCGGAACAGGGTATGGTTTTACAGCTGACACTTTCAAGATTATTACAAACTTCTCTGGCAGTAAAGCACAGGAATTCAGGCTGAGGTGCATGTCATGTTTTAGAAGCAGCTGTAAGTAGTAGTTAGGGTGGGAGGAGTGTTTCTGATCACATTTACAATCAATCCAACTTTCCTTTGAGACTTAGTTCATTTTGGCGTTTGGGTAGGAACCTCTGAGGCAGGTAGATAGTCTCCTACCACCCTCCAGTGGTTTGCAGAGCACAGTACAAGTTTAATGTTCAGAAAACTTATTCAGAAAATAAAAAGGTGGTTGTGGGATACATATTGTTGCATTGTGGATTTGTTTGGTGAGTGGTGTAAAAGGTTTTGTGGTTGTTAGATGTTACAAAATCTTTTAGAATACCTGTTCTTTGGAGGATAATGATATTCGTGCAGTTGTTGGCATTTGCAGGACATTAAACCATCTGCATCTGTAATGGTTTCCAGTCTGTGTGCATATAGCTGCCAGGATTAAGGAATCTGTGGGTGGTGACAGTTGGATGTGTGACAGTTGGATGTATGACAGTGAAGGGGTGCTTCAGAGGAGGCTGAGCAAAAACCACAGTGCTTGTCTATCCATTTAATGACTCAGTCACTTTGAAGTCTTATAAATGTCTTCTCTGGCTGTTACAGTCTTCCATTTCCTTCTTTCTTTCCTTCCACTCTCTAGAGCACCTTAGGTGTATTAACATAGAAGTTTCCAAGGAAAATTGCATCTGGGCACTTAACTTTTGTGTTACTTTTCTCTTCTTGGTGGCATCTGATGTTCTGTCCTTGGCACGTCAGTGTCATCAACCTGATGGTTGTACATTTTTCTAGATCACTGATGAAGATAATAAAATATGATGCAATTTATTTTTATTTTGCCATCCTGCATTGTATGTAGAGGGCCATGAGAATTGCAGGAGCTTCAAAATACAGCAGGGGTGGTTCTGTCAGTTGTTAAGGAGGCATTAATGTGCTGCGTGACTTGGTAGCAACTGCCAAACTTACCCACCCAACTTTTGGTTGTATCTAGTCCTGGACTACAAGGAACAGGTAGAAGGGGCTGATGCTTTCACTGCTCAATGTATTGTCTCATAGCCTTTGCTGTGAACTTTTCACATAACTGCTTTTATCCAAGCAAGTCTGTGCTGACATCAACAGCTAAATTTTAGATTTCAGCCTACTGCAAAAATCCTAAAGTAGTGAATTTCACTTTTCTGCTCCAGGGTAATTTAAATTGCTGACTTATATACTAACATCACTCATTTGGTAGAATGTGACTAATCACACTCTACTCTCTGTTCAGCCAAGCTAAAACATGAGTAGAACAAGAAAATTATGTCAGCTACCACAGGGATCACCAGGAGTAGAGCACAAAGTTTAATTGTATTTCCCTTTCTGAGTTCAGCCCATCATGGCTGAATTAGAGGGCTGGAACTGCAACTAGGGAAAAGCAAAACTGAAGTGCAGATTTGGGGAACACTAAGAGCTGTAAAATGCTCCCAGGTACTCTGATTCCCCTGTTTCCATCCATGTGAGCAGGAGTCACTCCTTGGTCCTTCTTCCCTTCTTGTATCCCAGCTTGGAGTGCAAGGTGCTCTGCACAGTCTTCTGGTTTCATAACCACCCATGCCCTGGTGGCTTCTCCAGTCTTCCTGCCAACCAGCTTATTTTGGTCTGGTAATGTGTAGATAGAATAGAAACAGTTATGTTGTCTTATGGGAAAAGAAGAAGAGGTGTCAGAGAGCAGAAGGAGAGGCCAGTAGGCCTTGGCTTTCTGGCTGGATTTGATCACAGGATGTCTGCAAAATAAGGCCTCCTTTAGCCTGTTTTCACTAGTTCCCTCTCATGAGACACCTTTCTTGTAAATCTCAGCACAAGTTGGTGAGGTAATTCATTTACCAATCCTACCTGTTAGTAATTTGTTTTTGTCTTTGTTTGTTTGTTTGTTTTTAATCTTCCTACAAAATGTTTACTTTTAGTGTAATGGGACCAGCATTATTCTTCCTTGTTTGTAAAATTCCATACCAAAAAAAAAAAAGCTTTCTTTGACTGGGCATTCAGGTCAACACTCTAAGGCTTTCACTTATGTTACAGAGAGTAAAATGTCTATAATGGGGCTACAGGTTTACATAGCAATGAAAATTAAACATATCATTTTGTCTCCAGTAGACCAAAGAGCATAGCATCAGAGTTGAGATTACATGAAATTATATTAAATGTTTGAAAACACAGTTCATTCTTCTTTAGGTTCGGCATCGATCTCCCACAAAGCACCCAAAGCTAAGTGAAGGGGTTAAGGTAAAATCTTTTCTTCCATGTGGACAAAGACAACTTTTTCTTTGGAAAGAAAGCCTGTTGCAAGGCTTGAATTGAATTTTCACTGCAAAAAGGATGAAAGTCTCCAGGTCAAATGCTGAGTAGCCTTGTGACTGTAATTCTATGGTAAGACTGTGCTGATAATGGCAGAGTCTATCTGGTCTGATGGCTGAATGCTACCTTCATGAACTACAATGAATATAACATTCTGGGGTTTTATTACTTTTTTTTAATGCCTCCTAGTTTTCCAAACTGCTTTATAGACTCCAGCAACCTTGCTTTTCATGCCTAAGTACGTGTCTCTGAAGCGATGTATCAGCTGGGAAATTAACTTCTAACTGTCTCCTTTCGTATTACTCAGGAAATATTTCAGTTCTTCTAAACAGTTATTTAAGCCTTGTGTTCATAAAATTCTGGCAAGGGCTAGAAAATGCTAAAGAGATTGTGTTTTGAGGCGAGAGCTCTGAAATGTGCAAGCTTTAACTGCTATTAAAGAATGAAACTTGTTTGGCCCAGGATGCGCTGCTCTAGAAGCAGCATTCCTGAGTTAGCCTCCTGGGGACCTTGCACTGATACTCCTCACTTTTTACTGCATTTGTGTTCTGTGGACATGTGACCAGACAGCAAAATGTGTTCAGACTCAAAGAAAAGCCATGTTGGTTCAGGTAACAGTCCAAGCATCTATCTTAGATGCCTTCTAACCAACACTAGCCATAATTCTGGGAAATCTGACAAAAAAACCCACAAGCCAGAAAACCAAAGCCACGCACATACCTTCAAAGCAAGGTGTGCCACCTCAGTGCTCTGAAGTGCCCCGTGGTTTTGATCCAGCCCTGGCGCCATGAATCTATTTATTAGGAAGGTAACAAGGGTCCGTGGAGGTGGAGCAGCTGCTCTTCTGCCGTGGCTGGAATGCTGGAGCAGTTGAGTCCTGCATGAGCACGGCGGCAGGGAGGTGGCACTGTGGTGTTGTGGTTTGTGCTTGTTCCGTTCATCTGATGCTAGCGACCGACTCAGATTATTCATCCGAACTGAGGCGTTTTACTTTTCAATGTCGTCTTCTTTCATCTGTTTTCAAAGGCAGGCATTTTAGTTGGGAAGGGCTTTATTTTAAAGAAGTGCCGAATAAAAAAAGTCCTCCCAAGCCGGATTAAAAAAATCGCCTCAAGATTTGCATTGTTCACATGCAGAGAACAGCCCAGTGCATTTTAAAATAGCCTTAATTTAAGCTAGGATTTAGTGCCATAATTCAGGAACGTGTGCCTGGAAGTTCCTTCTTGCATTACTGAGGCTATTTGCTTTCACATACAATCACTTGCACATAATCATCTTTTCAAGTTTATTGAATTTAACCCTCTATGTAGTTGCATTTCTTATGCTTTTATTCTGTGGAGAGGACATTCCACAACTGCATTCCTTTAATTTTAAGCAACTGAGAATAGCTAAGAATAGTTTTAAGTATTACAAGATAATGTTTGGGATTTTTTTCTTCTCTCATCACCAGAAGTGTGCATTAGGTAAAGTTGAAATAAAGACACAGCTTTTTACCTATGTATTAACATATTGTGGCTGTAGTTGCGATGAAATTAGATGTCATTTGCAAGCAGACAGAAACAGAACTCTTAATATCTCTGATACTGAGCAAATGAGATCATAGTGAATTTATAGTGACATTGTACATACTTCTGTCTGGTCTATTATAAAAATAAAATGAGTTGGTAATACAATTACGGCATTTTTTTTTGGTAGAAAGAGCCAGAATCACCTCATCAGTTTGTTGTAAAATTTCACAAGTCTGATTAATTTTTTAATAACTTTTTTTTTTTTTTTAATTTTTTTTAAATTGCAGTGGGAGAAACTACAGATGACAACAAGCGAGAGGAGGAAAATAGTTTGTTCAGTCACATTCCATGTAATTGCAATTACTTGTGTTGTTTGGTCGTTGTACGTTTTAATTGATAGAACCGCTGAGGAAATTAAACAAGGCAATGATAATGGTAAGTGTCTTTTATCTTCTTCAGTCTTGTTGATGATCCAGTGGATGGATGTGAGATTCTTTTCTTAAGTAAGAGCTCACTGATACATGGCTACATCAAATGCTTTAATGCAGAAGTAATGAATGCACCAGTGTTAAAAGCTTACAGATAGACCCTGCAGATAGACCTCTACTTAGTGTAATCATTACAACAGCTTAACTAGCCTGCTGGTGCTTCTTAGGTTAATCTCTCATTATCTAGATATTTCTAAAGCTCAGACAAAAAAAAAGATGAGTCAAATTCAACCAGCTCGGTGCAAGTTTAGGTCATAAAACAGGAATTTATATATATTACCCACTTGAACTTCAGGATCCTCTAAAAGACAATAGAGCCCTTTCATCAATAAGCTTCCTAGTGCAGACTTCCAAGAGACTATGTTCCAGTTGTGTTAGTCCTTCGTGTGGGATTTAAGTTGCATGGAAAGCCATTCCTGTGTCCTGTCAAATAGAATTTCACTGTCGATGTTCTTATTTCGGTTTATTGTGAGGGTGGTCAAAGGCTGCAAGGGAGAGGTCATGGAGTCTCCATTCTGTGGAGATACTGGAAACCCAACTGGACATGTGTAACAAAATGCATGTATAACATAAGTAGGTTTGGTTACTGTATGTGGAAACTATATTGCCAGCTGAACTACTGTTTTCCATTTCAAATCTATTTGGTCTTAAATTCATATGTAATCATAATGAAGAGGATAAGAAGCTTTTGAGTTTTGATCTGAATTTGCTTTAAAAATTAGACAGTAGAGGGACAATGGTCTCCAGCTTTGTGCTATACTCTGAAGTTATAAAACCAGAACAAAATAGACAGAGCTTTGTGACTTGCTAGTTATATACATATTTGCTGATACTTTTGATGCTTTGCCTTCTAGCCTATGAGAGGAAAATATGTAAGAAGCCCCAGTAAGTCACAGATGACTGTATAATAGAAAGTCTTGTTTTGCATTATTTCTAAATGAGTAACCCTGTTACTTATCTGAAAAATTGGCCCCGACGACAGGACTAGGAATGGCTTTGCATTTCTGTTTATGAGTACAACTATATCACCCTACTTACTAAAAAGGGGAAAGGTATATCTGTGGATGATCTGAATTTACACAACAAAACAGCTACCATGAATTTTTGTTCTTACACAGAATGTATAAGAATCACATTGATTCATTCTGATAGGCTCAAAAATTATTTACGATTTGTACAAAATTCAGTGTTCGCCAGATGTCATGGATGATTCTCCACACTAAAAAACGGACTAAGGGATGCCTTGGATCTACTTAGAACATGTAAAAATAAGTTTTTGTGAAGAGATCTCTTTTTCCTAAAAATTTCCAAGGGGTGGTAGGCCAGGAAGTACTTTTACAGAATCAAACATGGGTTTTTGGGGAGGCAGGAGAGGGGTGACACAAACGTACTTTGCTTTTCTCTTTTAATTATCTCTGTTTAAATGGCAAATGCCAGAAAAAAAACCCAACAACAATTTATTGGAAGAAAACAATTTATTAAAATATGTTGAGAAGGAGGGAAGATTGACAGCCCAGAATAATAATAGTACTGTTTGCAAATATTGTGTAAGTTTAAAAATTCCTTTTTTAAATGTATCTCAAAATATTTAAAGGGTTGTTTGGTTTTTTTTCTTCATATGAAAACATTTGATTCAAGTATATAGAAGTGTATACCTCTTAATTGGCAAACCTGTCTACAAAAAAGATAATGTAAAATCTTCTAGAATTTATATGGCATTAGTGGTAGGGAATCAATTTTCACATAGATATGCTCCTCTTGAAGAATGAGGTCTAGGCTTAGCTGAACTTGGCTCCTCTAATAAAGCTCATGTCTGTGAAAATACAGCAATCCTGGAATATACTGAAAGGTACAAAATTCACTGTGCCATACCAGTTAAGGAAAAAAATTATGCTTTCTGTATTATAGTGGAAGAAGCAGCAGAAGCACATCTTTACTGCTAAGAGGTGAAAGGAGCCCTGAAGGAAAGCTGAGCCGTTTATTCAGCCTCTCTTTTTCTGAGCTCAGTTCTCCAGCTGTGACTTGCTTGTTCTAAGTGTTGTTACCCACTGATGGGGCTTACTCAGATGCAAAACATGCTGTTTTCATAATTAAAAGAAAGAAAGAGACGGTGATTTTTCAAAACAGTTATTAAAGGGAAAAACAAAACAAGCAAAACAACCCCACATCACTGAGTATGACACCTTAGCAAATAATTCTTTTTTAATAACTTTTATCCCAGGATCAGGGGATTGAAGAAAGGCTTGATAAACATTTTGTGAACAAATTTTAACAAATATAAAATTATTTATCCCTGGCAAGTTCAATTAACCAGAGTAATAGTGGTTAGGGAGATCATGGAGTGATTTGCATGGTCTTTGTATGCTTTAATTTTCCTGCAAATTAAAAAAAAATAAATTAATAATTGGCTTGCACCATCGCTTGACATTGTTACCATTTCAAAGTCCTACTGAACTGTTACAGTGACAGGGAAAACTACAGCTACTTCAAACATTTTGTGTGCTTTTGCAATCACTAATACTCTATTGGTCTCTGTTTATTTAACCCAGTTCTTATGTGTTTAACAGAAAAGGGGATGCTCAGATTCATGAGACTCACACAGGTGGCTAAAAGCAAAGACTTGCTTTTTGAGGAGTCCAGGTTACCAAGTCGAGGAGTCGAGGCTGGCTCCTCACCAAAGCTCTTCTGCTGAGTCCCAAAGGAACACTGATTACTTTCCTGCCTGAGGCAAAAATTTCTCCCCTGTATAAAATTCACATGTATTACCAAGTTATGATAAATCACCAGTGGTTGAATACTGCATCTGTAAGGCACCTTAAGTCCTACACTCTGTGAACAAAGCATTACTCAAAGACCTTCCATGTAGGATCAACAAACCTGTTCAGAGCGATGGGTTAAGCACTGATGGAGAGGTCTGACTCTGGTGTATAGCATTTTTTATGTGATGAGGCAATTTTATTTGATGAGGGGAAAGCTGGTAGATGTACCTTTATGTTGGGCTACTGCATGGTTGAAAAAAGCAGATGCAGTGGTATGGATTAATGAGGAGGCTGTTCTTCATACAATATTAATTTATTCTGTTAAAATCTCAAGACCATATATAAGCCAAGGCTAATAATTTTAACATTATTTATATCATAACCGGCTTCAAATACTTTCACCTCTAGCCTTCTTGTGTTAGCAGATACATATTTTTCTGTGAATATCAATATGATTAAGAACAGATACACCTAAAACTGTAAAGTTACTTCTTAGTACATAAGAATGTAAGTTTTGCTTTTTGATATAGGTGTATTTGGGGGAAGGAGGGGTGTTATTTGTTGCACAGTCAGCAAGAAAATGAAGGCAGGAGATAAGAGCCCATTCCACTAGTTTTTTTTACTATACCCGGGCTTCACGATGAAGCTAGGACCAGGTGATAATATTGTAAATGTTGGTGTTCCAGGTAACCTAAACAGTGTCATGCTTCTAGCATGATTTAAAAAAGCAGCTGTTGAAGGTATGCATCTTTTTTGATATAGTGTTATCTCGCTTTTGGTACTTGTGTTTTTGCTTAAGCAAGCTATTGAATATGGGGATATTATCAAAGAACAGTAAAATGTTTTGCTTTTGACTATATCAAGTATTATGCTTATTTTCTATGAATGGCCTTGAATATCTTACTTGAAATGCTTATTTCTTGTTATTGTAGGGGGCAGATGTAGTTTCTTGGCTGGCCTATGGCATAGGAAACAGCTGCTGTTTTATACTTGAGCCACAACTGCCTTAACAGCATGTACTCACCTGGGCATTCTGAGCAAGTGGCTTCACTACAAAACATTCTATACACACTTTATAGCCATAATAATAAATGTCAATTATTTTACTTCCAAGGTGTCCTTGAATGGCCGTTTTGGACAAAACTCGTTGTGGTGGCCATAGGATTCACAGGGGGCCTGGTCTTCATGTACGTGCAGTGTAAGGTTTATGTTCAGCTGTGGCGCAGGTTGAAAGCCTACAACAGAGTGATCTTTGTTCAGAACTGCCCAGAAACCGCCAAAAAAATGGAGGAGAAGAACTCTTCAAGCACTCAGACCTCGGAAGTCAAGGATGCAGTGGTGGTGCCAGTAGCACAGACAGGTACAAACTCTCAGCTGGCAGCTGAAGAAACGTCGTCTGAGGTCATGCCAGTTTGACAGAGACAGCATTGTTTCTTTCTTGCAGAATGAGGTGTAGTGTTTTCTACACTACAAATGCTAAACGAGAGTAGAAATGACTGTGCATTTTTACTTTTAAAAAACAAAAAAACACACAAAAACCAAAACCCTTCAAGGAAAATGGATCCAGCAAAGCAACTTGTTACTGTATGGAATGTGACGTTCGTGAAGTAGTTTCTCAACTAGTCAGCAAGTGTAGTGAAAGTGGAAGTGTAGAAAGTGCAATAGGGAACAGGTTTAACAGACAATGCCAAACCAACGTGACACGAGTACTCTTTTTTTTTTTTTTCCCCTTTTCAATTTAAATTGGATGGCTGGGAAGGTAGAACAGACCTGTGATACAGTAATTTTGTTTACAGGAAGCAAAAAGAAACCTTTCATCTGTTTACTACTAGAAGTTGTATTTGCTATTTATCTTTTTAAAGATAACAGTCCAAAAGGGTACTGTCCAAGTTATATGCATTACCTGAAGCCTACAGGGCTGAGTCCCCGTGCTCACACTCTGAACCTCCTAAGGTAACACATGTTCATGTGACTGCAGTTGAGCCTGAATATTTGGGCAGCTGTGTCAACTAAGGATGTTTGAAATGTCTGAGGGGTAGCATTGTTTTTAAATATGCCTGAATTTTTTAAAAGTCAGCAATTCCAAGTCATCTGTCCATAAGCTACAGATACTTTTTTAAGCATAGCTGTCAGCAAAATAAGTAGGGGAAGGAGAGGATGTGTGGATATGCATTTAGAAGAGCAGCTCAGCTGTTTATTTTACTTTGCAAGAATGAATTAGACTTTCACTGGATATACAAAGCTGTGAGGCAGAACTATAAATGAAAAAATGCAGTTTACTGCAGAATCACACAAAAATAAATTACATATTATCAAAGGTCTGAAAAAGGATGACACATGAAGGAAGATGGAAGCTATTTTTTGTTTTATTTTTTAACATCCATGATACAGAAGGGTAGATGTAATAGAATATACTTATGTATCTTGAGAACATTAGTTTTTATCCCCATGTTCTGAAATGTTAGTTTTTAACTTCAGGACTTAAAACAATTATATCAGTGGTTTCCCTCTGCACAGGTAAAGTTGAGGTGTTAGACATTCAACAGTTCAGTTGTTAACTTAGTGTTCTGAGCGTTCCCATATAAAAATGAAGTGTGAATAGCATTAAAGGGTGCAATAGATAAATGAATGTAGATATAATACTGTGTGCAGCAGGGTGAATTATATATAAAAAACCAATTTTGTGATTCACTTCTCATACCTGTGGTGTTTATCATCAGGACATGACAGCAAGCATTGACTTGGAGTAGTTATGTATGGGCGTGGACAAGCCTGGGGCCTGAACAAAATGTATGGTTTAAAAAAAAAAGTTAAAAGTTCTTTTTTTATAATTAATTTAGGTAGTGCTGGAATAGTAGCAGTAATAGCAAGAAATGTGTCTTTTATGGAACCACTATGTTATTTTGTATTGGAACTGCTCATGTAATTTGGCCGTGAGTGTCCTGCTAGAAAGGACACAAAATACTGGTGCTTGAATAGGCCCATATTAATATTTGATCTAAGTTGCTCCAGGTGAGTTGGAATAATGTTTTTTTTCCACATAATTACATGCACTTTTCACATAAAGTAACTTTCCAATTATACAATTATGAGTTGGAATTGTAGCAGCTTCTCATTTGAAATTACATGCAATAGTAACCAAATCATTTATCTGTCTATAATTGTGGAAGAGACTCCAGAATGTATTCAGAAAACCATGACAGTAGTAAGGAATGCCTGGTTACTGTACGTTTTTAAGATATTCTGCAAAGTGTTTTCTGTAAGTGTAAATCTACTTGCTGTGAAGTCTCATGACATCTAAACACTTAAAATTATTAGCTGCAGCTAAAGGTTTGAAATTATGTTTACAATAAAACCTGATGGATTGCAGCAAAATTGACAAAGAACATTATTATGGAGGATAATTAAGATCTTTCTGAAAATCAGAAAGTTTCTTACTAAGTGGCAGTAGCCCCACTTCAAAGAACAAGAGAGCTTGTTCTTTGACCTGCATATTATTAGCATCATAAACCCACTGAAAGTGCTTTACCCCCTTTTTTTGATGCAGACTAAGTTGCATTATTTTTTTTTCTTGCATAACTATAAAATTTAAATGAAAGAAAATAATACCTGAGGCTTCTGAAAGCAAATCTATAGCATCCAAAAAGATTACTCTGCATTTTTTAAAATACACTGAAGAGTCAGCAACAGAACAGGCAACTTGCAAAGACATTTTATACTGATGACTCCAAGTTCAAAACACTATTTTGACATTCATGTCAAACTACATGTACAACTGAGCTTACAGGTAAATATAAAAATGGAGAAATACTTAATTTGAAATTCCTCCTCTCCCTTGGAAGTATCAATGTGGACAGCAGGAAAAGAAGCAAAATGAGACAGTGTCTGCTAAGACAGATTGAGACAAGTCAGCAGCAAGTGTGATTACAGCAGGCAATCTTTAACCTTTTCTAGCATTACAGTATTAGTCTGTGCATCCTTTTCTCAGGTGCACTGAATATTCTAGAGCTTTCAGGGATTTCATGCAGGATTTTGGAATTTGTTTCTGAAGCAGTAAGGTTCCTCTTCAAGGGGGGAAGGAGCCAGTAATACCAACATGCCTTGGATACAGGCCTGCATGAATAAGGAGGGTGCATGGATATAGACACTAGACAGCTGCTTATCAACTTTTCTATTCCCACACAAAGCACAATTTTCTGCATTAATTTTATGACCACAGGATTCTATCCTGCAAAAACAGTATACTAAAAGTTTTAAGATACATTCTAAGACTTTTTAATTAAAATGATATATCAACTAAGGATCCGTATCAAACTGCCTGTGTACCCACAGTGCATCTCAGGCAAACGTGCAGACAGCAGAATTTAGCCTGACTCAACTCAGCAGGCCAGAATTTTGCTCTGAGCTGCCATTACAGAAAAGAGCTTAATCTGCTTTCTTGTTTAAGCAAAGTTTTCATGAAGGTAGGTAATCTGGTGTCAGATCAGATCTGGTATTTTAAAAAAGATACTCTTAACCTGTGAACACGCACATTTCTTTTCCTGTTTTATGTTAAAAGCATTATGAAGTTTATTTCAAACTGGCATCAACATATCACTTTGACTATCATTAGCATTACAAAGATTCTCAACTAGTCCAATTGTGCCATTCACTCACTGCCATATCTGAAAGCAGTGTTATTTTTGTTATGTAGAAAGAAATAGTAATTCCCCAGCACCAGAACAAACCATTTATAATTTCTAATAAAGCAACAAAACTTGCTCTATGATGAAAATATTTTACTGTGTGTAATATCTGGAACTATGAGTTTGTGTTACTTGTTTGACTCCCTCTCTTTTGCAAAAGAAAAACTGTGTGTTCTTGTGGGTGAACGTGTACTGCAAGACAGAAGGTAAGGGAAACAAAAGTAATATATCTGCTTATTGTTGTGAAAAAATGTATTTGTATTAAACAAATGACCCAAACTACTGTAGTATTCTACACGTGTCCCTTTGTTATACAGAGAATCACATGCTGAACATGAACTGGCAAAAGCATACTGTTGCCAACAGTGAACAATACACTGGGCTGCACACTTGATACCGATAAACCTGTTGGGTCAGAGGGACTAATTTTGGGTACCACACCTTGGTGGAACACTCAGGAAAATAACCCACAATACAACAACATTTGAAAAAAAAAAAAAAAAACACAAAAAAACTATGATTGCTTAACTTGCAGAAGGGAAGATTGGGAAGGGGATATATATGAACTGGTTTCAACTACATAAAGAACTCCCAGGAAAAAACAGGTCTTACATACATAGCAAAATGGAAAATTAGTACTGCCAGGAGAAGAAGGGGAAAAAAACTTGGTAAGGAGAGCAGTGCCTTGGAATTAACTGTTTGTTATATTTGACTGTGGAATGTCCAACACCTGAAAGCTTTAAGGATGGGCTGGACAAAGAAAGAGTTAAATGGTTTACAGCAAATCCCACCTCAGATTGTCAGAATGGATCAGGTTCCCTTTTTTATTATAGTAGATTTTTACTTGCTGAGATTTTTTTTTCCTTTTCCCCTAAAGGCAAATGCTTTCTTAATGAAAAGAAATGCTGCATGCTCACATCATACAATAATCTGTGTACTTTAAAAGTCAGGTGTAAAATGAAAAAAAGAATCCTATCTTGAGAAATATACAATGTTCCAACCAAACTACATATTTATTTTTCTAAAGAGGGTTGTATCCACCTACCCAGTATCTTTATCCTAGCTTGTCAACTGGGGAGAGAGTGGGATAAGTTTTGAAACATCTCACTTCTCAATGGAATAAGTCATCATATGGGTGATGACTGCTAAGAATCTTATGTTCAAAAAGCAAGAGAAGCATTCCAGCAAATGGCATTCCCTACATGAAAGGCCAACAGATTATTCTTTTGTTAAAGCTACCCTACCTCACTGTTTCAATCAAAGATGGGCTCATTAATCCTTACAAGATATGATTCAGAAAAAAACAGCACAGTTTATTCTATAAAAGTCTGTTTTTGTTAAAATGATACTTCTTGCTACATTTTATTTGTATACTTTTGTGCTTTGATAGTTAAAGGAACTTGAATTTTAGCAATTACACCTCTGCAGTTAGAAAACAGGGAAACTGTGAAGCAGTATCTTACGAAGATAGGAGTGATGGAAATATTTCATATAATTTATATATATAAATATATAAAATATATCACATGTATTACCAAGTTATGATAAATCACCAGTGGTTGAATACTGCATCTGTAAGGCACCTTAAGTCCTACACTCTGTGAACAAAGCATTACTCAAAGACCTTCCATGTAGGATCAACAAACCTGTTCAGAGCGATGGGTTAAGCACTGATGGAGAGGTCTGACTCTGGTGTATAGCATTTTTTATGTGATGAGGCAATTTTATTTGATGAGGGGAAAGCTGGTAGATGTACCTTTATGTTGGGCTACTGCATGGTTGAAAAAAGCAGATGCAGTGGTATGGATTAATGAGGAGGCTGTTCTTCATACAATATTAATTTATTCTGTTAAAATCTCAAGACCATATATAAGCCAAGGCTAATAATTTTAACATTATTTATATCATAACCGGCTTCAAATACTTTCACCTCTAGCCTTCTTGTGTTAGCAGATACATATTTTTCTGTGAATATCAATATGATTAAGAACAGATACACCTAAAACTGTAAAGTTACTTCTTAGTACATAAGAATGTAAGTTTTGCTTTTTGATATAGGTGTATTTGGGGGAAGGAGGGGTGTTATTTGTTGCACAGTCAGCAAGAAAATGAAGGCAGGAGATAAGAGCCCATTCCACTAGTTTTTTTTACTATACCCGGGCTTCACGATGAAGCTAGGACCAGGTGATAATATTGTAAATGTTGGTGTTCCAGGTAACCTAAACAGTGTCATGCTTCTAGCATGATTTAAAAAAGCAGCTGTTGAAGGTATGCATCTTTTTTGATATAGTGTTATCTCGCTTTTGGTACTTGTGTTTTTGCTTAAGCAAGCTATTGAATATGGGGATATTATCAAAGAACAGTAAAATGTTTTGCTTTTGACTATATCAAGTATTATGCTTATTTTCTATGAATGGCCTTGAATATCTTACTTGAAATGCTTATTTCTTGTTATTGTAGGGGGCAGATGTAGTTTCTTGGCTGGCCTATGGCATAGGAAACAGCTGCTGTTTTATACTTGAGCCACAACTGCCTTAACAGCATGTACTCACCTGGGCATTCTGAGCAAGTGGCTTCACTACAAAACATTCTATACACACTTTATAGCCATAATAATAAATATCAATTATTTTACTTCCAAGGTGTCCTTGAATGGCCGTTTTGGACAAAACTCGTTGTGGTGGCCATAGGATTCACAGGGGGCCTGGTCTTCATGTACGTGCAGTGTAAGGTTTATGTTCAGCTGTGGCGCAGGTTGAAAGCCTACAACAGAGTGATCTTTGTTCAGAACTGCCCAGAAACCGCCAAAAAAATGGAGGAGAAGAACTCTTCAAGCACTCAGACCTCGGAAGTCAAGGATGCAGTGGTGGTGCCAGTAGCACAGACAGGTACAAACTCTCAGCTGGCAGCTGAAGAAACGTCGTCTGAGGTCATGCCAGTTTGACAGAGACAGCATTGTTTCTTTCTTGCAGAATGAGGTGTAGTGTTTTCTACACTACAAATGCTAAACGAGAGTAGAAATGACTGTGCATTTTTACTTTTAAAAAACAAAAAAACACACAAAAACCAAAACCCTTCAAGGAAAATGGATCCAGCAAAGCAACTTGTTACTGTATGGAATGTGACGTTCGTGAAGTAGTTTCTCAACTAGTCAGCAAGTGTAGTGAAAGTGGAAGTGTAGAAAGTGCAATAGGGAACAGGTTTAACAGACAATGCCAAACCAACGTGACACGAGTACTCTTTTTTTTTTTTTTCCCCTTTTCAATTTAAATTGGATGGCTGGGAAGGGAGAACAGACCTGTGATACAGTAATTTTGTTTACAGGAAGCAAAAAGAAACCTTTCATCTGTTTACTACTAGAAGTTGTATTTGCTATTTATCTTTTTAAAGATAACAGTCCAAAAGGGTACTGTCCAAGTTATATGCATTACCTGAAGCCTACAGGGCTGAGTCCCCGTGCTCACACTCTGAACCTCCTAAGGTAACACATGTTCATGTGACTGCAGTTGAGCCTGAATATTTGGGCAGCTGTGTCAACTAAGGATGTTTGAAATGTCTGAGGGGTAGCATTGTTTTTAAATATGCCTGAATTTTTTAAAAGTCAGCAATTCCAAGTCATCTGTCCATAAGCTACAGATACTTTTTTAAGCATAGCTGTCAGCAAAATAAGTAGGGGAAGGAGAGGATGTGTGGATATGCATTTAGAAGAGCAGCTCAGCTGTTTATTTTACTTTGCAAGAATGAATTAGACTTTCACTGGATATACAAAGCTGTGAGGCAGAACTATAAATGAAAAAATGCAGTTTACTGCAGAATCACACAAAAATAAATTACATATTATCAAAGGTCTGAAAAAGGATGACACATGAAGGAAGATGGAAGCTATTTTTTGTTTTATTTTTTAACATCCATGATACAGAAGGGTAGATGTAATAGAATATACTTATGTATCTTGAGAACATTAGTTTTTATCCCCATGTTCTGAAATGTTAGTTTTTAACTTCAGGACTTAAAACAATTATATCAGTGGTTTCCCTCTGCACAGGTAAAGTTGAGGTGTTAGACATTCAACAGTTCAGTTGTTAACTTAGTGTTCTGAGCGTTCCCATATAAAAATGAAGTGTGAATAGCATTAAAGGGTGCAATAGATAAATGAATGTAGATATAATACTGTGTGCAGCAGGGTGAATTATATATAAAAAACCAATTTTGTGATTCACTTCTCATACCTGTGGTGTTTATCATCAGGACATGACAGCAAGCATTGACTTGGAGTAGTTATGTATGGGCGTGGACAAGCCTGGGGCCTGAACAAAATGTATGGTTTAAAAAAAAAAGTTAAAAGTTCTTTTTTTATAATTAATTTAGGTAGTGCTGGAATAGTAGCAGTAATAGCAAGAAATGTGTCTTTTATGGAACCACTATGTTATTTTGTATTGGAACTGCTCATGTAATTTGGCCGTGAGTGTCCTGCTAGAAAGGACACAAAATACTGGTGCTTGAATAGGCCCATATTAATATTTGATCTAAGTTGCTCCAGGTGAGTTGGAATAATGTTTTTTTTCCACATAATTACATGCACTTTTCACATAAAGTAACTTTCCAATTATACAATTATGAGTTGGAATTGTAGCAGCTTCTCATTTGAAATTACATGCAATAGTAACCAAATCATTTATCTGTCTATAATTGTGGAAGAGACTCCAGAATGTATTCAGAAAACCATGACAGTAGTAAGGAATGCCTGGTTACTGTACGTTTTTAAGATATTCTGCAAAGTGTTTTCTGTAAGTGTAAATCTACTTGCTGTGAAGTCTCATGACATCTAAACACTTAAAATTATTAGCTGCAGCTAAAGGTTTGAAATTATGTTTACAATAAAACCTGATGGATTGCAGCAAAATTGACAAAGAACATTATTATGGAGGATAATTAAGATCTTTCTGAAAATCAGAAAGTTTCTTACTAAGTGGCAGTAGCCCCACTTCAAAGAACAAGAGAGCTTGTTCTTTGACCTGCATATTATTAGCATCATAAACCCACTGAAAGTGCTTTACCCCCTTTTTTTGATGCAGACTAAGTTGCATTATTTTTTTTTCTTGCATAACTATAAAATTTAAATGAAAGAAAATAATACCTGAGGCTTCTGAAAGCAAATCTATAGCATCCAAAAAGATTACTCTGCATTTTTTAAAATACACTGAAGAGTCAGCAACAGAACAGGCAACTTGCAAAGACATTTTATACTGATGACTCCAAGTTCAAAACACTATTTTGACATTCATGTCAAACTACATGTACAACTGAGCTTACAGGTAAATATAAAAATGGAGAAATACTTAATTTGAAATTCCTCCTCTCCCTTGGAAGTATCAATGTGGACAGCAGGAAAAGAAGCAAAATGAGACAGTGTCTGCTAAGACAGATTGAGACAAGTCAGCAGCAAGTGTGATTACAGCAGGCAATCTTTAACCTTTTCTAGCATTACAGTATTAGTCTGTGCATCCTTTTCTCAGGTGCACTGAATATTCTAGAGCTTTCAGGGATTTCATGCAGGATTTTGGAATTTGTTTCTGAAGCAGTAAGGTTCCTCTTCAAGGGGGGAAGGAGCCAGTAATACCAACATGCCTTGGATACAGGCCTGCATGAATAAGGAGGGTGCATGGATATAGACACTAGACAGCTGCTTATCAACTTTTCTATTCCCACACAAAGCACAATTTTCTGCATTAATTTTATGACCACAGGATTCTATCCTGCAAAAACAGTATACTAAAAGTTTTAAGATACATTCTAAGACTTTTTAATTAAAATGATATATCAACTAAGGATCCGTATCAAACTGCCTGTGTACCCACAGTGCATCTCAGGCAAACGTGCAGACAGCAGAATTTAGCCTGACTCAACTCAGCAGGCCAGAATTTTGCTCTGAGCTGCCATTACAGAAAAGAGCTTAATCTGCTTTCTTGTTTAAGCAAAGTTTTCATGAAGGTAGGTAATCTGGTGTCAGATCAGATCTGGTATTTTAAAAAAGATACTCTTAACCTGTGAACACGCACATTTCTTTTCCTGTTTTATGTTAAAAGCATTATGAAGTTTATTTCAAACTGGCATCAACATATCACTTTGACTATCATTAGCATTACAAAGATTCTCAACTAGTCCAATTGTGCCATTCACTCACTGCCATATCTGAAAGCAGTGTTATTTTTGTTATGTAGAAAGAAATAGTAATTCCCCAGCACCAGAACAAACCATTTATAATTTCTAATAAAGCAACAAAACTTGCTCTATGATGAAAATATTTTACTGTGTGTAATATCTGGAACTATGAGTTTGTGTTACTTGTTTGACTCCCTCTCTTTTGCAAAAGAAAAACTGTGTGTTCTTGTGGGTGAACGTGTACTGCAAGACAGAAGGTAAGGGAAACAAAAGTAATATATCTGCTTATTGTTGTGAAAAAATGTATTTGTATTAAACAAATGACCCAAACTACTGTAGTATTCTACACGTGTCCCTTTGTTATACAGAGAATCACATGCTGAACATGAACTGGCAAAAGCATACTGTTGCCAACAGTGAACAATACACTGGGCTGCACACTTGATACCGATAAACCTGTTGGGTCAGAGGGACTAATTTTGGGTACCACACCTTGGTGGAACACTCAGGAAAATAACCCACAATACAACAACATTTGAAAAAAAAAAAAAAAAACACAAAAAAACTATGATTGCTTAACTTGCAGAAGGGAAGATTGGGAAGGGGATATATATGAACTGGTTTCAACTACATAAAGAACTCCCAGGAAAAAACAGGTCTTACATACATAGCAAAATGGAAAATTAGTACTGCCAGGAGAAGAAGGGGAAAAAAACTTGGTAAGGAGAGCAGTGCCTTGGAATTAACTGTTTGTTATATTTGACTGTGGAATGTCCAACACCTGAAAGCTTTAAGGATGGGCTGGACAAAGAAAGAGTTAAATGGTTTACAGCAAATCCCACCTCAGATTGTCAGAATGGATCAGGTTCCCTTTTTTATTATAGTAGATTTTTACTTGCTGAGATTTTTTTTTCCTTTTCCCCTAAAGGCAAATGCTTTCTTAATGAAAAGAAATGCTGCATGCTCACATCATACAATAATCTGTGTACTTTAAAAGTCAGGTGTAAAATGAAAAAAAGAATCCTATCTTGAGAAATATACAATGTTCCAACCAAACTACATATTTATTTTTCTAAAGAGGGTTGTATCCACCTACCCAGTATCTTTATCCTAGCTTGTCAACTGGGGAGAGAGTGGGATAAGTTTTGAAACATCTCACTTCTCAATGGAATAAGTCATCATATGGGTGATGACTGCTAAGAATCTTATGTTCAAAAAGCAAGAGAAGCATTCCAGCAAATGGCATTCCCTACATGAAAGGCCAACAGATTATTCTTTTGTTAAAGCTACCCTACCTCACTGTTTCAATCAAAGATGGGCTCATTAATCCTTACAAGATATGATTCAGAAAAAAACAGCACAGTTTATTCTATAAAAGTCTGTTTTTGTTAAAATGATACTTCTTGCTACATTTTATTTGTATACTTTTGTGCTTTGATAGTTAAAGGAACTTGAATTTTAGCAATTACACCTCTGCAGTTAGAAAACAGGGAAACTGTGAAGCAGTATCTTACGAAGATAGGAGTGATGGAAATATTTCATATAATTTATATATATAAATATATAAAATATATTTTTATATTTTATAATTTTATCTCTTACTAAAAAAAAACAACAATCAACTACAAAGAATTAAAATAGAGGATTTAACATTGAAGTCTGTAATCCTCAGTTACAAGTAAACAGAATGTCAAGGTATTCCCCACAGCAAATTTCTAAGAACAGAGAACAATATAAAAATGTTTCTCATTCCCACTGTTAACCCCAGCTGCTTTCTAGATTTTAATTTTAATTTCAAAGAAACAGAAAAAAAATTCAGAACTCCTAAGAGCATTCATCCTTTTTTCTACCATAGGGGAGAAACTGATCAACATACAAAACCCTACTAGCTGGCTTTTAAAGCACAGGCATGGTTGAACTATGCACCTGATTGAAGAGATTCCACGAGCTTGTCTCAATAACACAAATGAGACAGAAGTCTCTCTATACCTCCATTACAGGCTTCTCAGCACAAAACCTCTGAGCACAAAAATAATAAATAAATAGCTTTGTCTTTTTCTTTCCCATTGCCACATTAGTATTCTGCAACAAAACTAATCTGGTAAATTTGTCTAGCACATTAACTTAAGCCAGGATGACTTTTCAATTCAAATATGATTATTTGATAACTACATACTATTTTTTCTGATAAATCAATTTAAGAAGTTCACACAAAATAACTTCTTTTTTCATTACTTATGTAGCAGGTCAACAAGAGTGTTTAAATGCCAACTAAACAGGCAGTGAATACATGGACTTCAAGGAAGAAAATCCACAAACTCAACAAAGTCTTAATTTTAAATGTTCTTGAAGTGTGAACAATAGATGTTAAAAAAGAAATCACTTCAAATATTTTACTATCATATCAACCCCACAAGTAATAATTACTTTTTTATAATGCCTTATTGGCGAATTGTTTCAAGCAGTATAGAATATCATTCTCCATAACTTTGCATGACAATCTTTTTTTTTTTTTTTTTTTTTAAAGCACTCACCGGGACATCAGCCTAATAGATTTTAATCACTGTGACATGCTAAACCTTCTTGTTACTTTACTGCTCGTTTTCCTTTGGCATTCTATCCAATCTGATGGGAAAATGACTTTTCTGCAGTGTTTCTACTTACAGCTTCAAAGCTCATCAGACACGGTACACAAGGAGAACTTTTAATCTTCTGAAAGGCAAAATCTGTCAAACCACTGTTCAAACACACACACGGCTTCAGCCCAGACCAATTATCCCAGCTCAGCTTCCAACACAGTTTAACACCTCAAGCTTTATAAATTAAACCAAGCTGAATTCCACAGCACGGCTCAATTCAATGAAGTGAAAAAAATATCAGAGGCCTGCCCTGAACTTCAGCACACTCATTTCCAAAACACAAAGCAGTGATGTGATAGCTTAGTGATATGGCTGGTGCCAGAGGATAAGACTTCTAACCAGATTTAAGACTTGCAGTCCATCTGAAGATGCGTTAGATTATTCCTACATACTTCAGGTCTGTTAAATTTATTCAGGTTTCTTCTTTAGGTTAGTTTAAGGACATTGGTTAATTTTGTATTACCTAAATAGATTGGTTTCCTAAAACACAAAAGGATAACACAAGCCTATTTTGTAAAGAGGCAAAAACTGAATATACAAAGTAACAGATTCAGTAACATTTACTGCACAGCTAAGAAAATGGCACACCTGGAATATCTACAAAAGAAAACTGGCCCATGTAACTAATTACCATGGCAAAGCCTTGTTGTTTAACACACAAAACTATACTGGGGATCAAGTACTAGAACGATCATTCACCAGGAATAACTGTTTCCACATAATTAGCAGATACCTGAACTGTGAATGCTACAATGTGTTCCAACAGTACATCTCAACTGTGACTTCTGTGCACAGACAATCCTACTTAAAACATGCTGTGAAAGTACCTTGGCTTTATCCTTGCCCTTTTTCCTCTTTTATTTTCTGGTATTAAAAGTGAGAATCTGCTATGAACCTGCCTGATTGAAAAGGCAATTGAAGACATCTTAAAGTTGCATCATAAAGCAAGCCTGATATGTAAGTCCTAAGCAACTTAAATTTAAAAATCACAGCTTTCTCAACTGAGGGAGTCAGAAAAATTATAAAATAAATTTAAAACCCCAGACTGTAGGGACTTTAATTGGCTTCTGATCTGAATTCTTCAATACAGAACAGTGACAACAGTGTAATTCTCTCAAATTCTCTTGAATTCAGTGTTATGCACAAAACTGCATACACTGAGAGACATCCCAGCCACAAGAGATGGATAAAAGCTTTGACTAGCTGGGCCCACTGTTCAGGAGGGTACCTGCTATTTATATACTAAATGAAATACATTCTTGCCATTACCAGGAAAAGATAAGTACTTCTTACCACAAAGTATTTCTAATGGATATCTGAATCCCAACAGCTCTCTGAATAGGGAAGAGGTATTCAATTAGTCAGCAATTCAATTAGAATTGCTTTATCAACTCAGGAGTCTGCATACTGAAGAGAAGATTCAGTAGGAGAAGTAAGGAAGGACACAACATTTAAAGTATCTATATTAAAAATATTTTATCCAATAATATACAGCTTTACCCAATCATGCACTATTTACTCTTCACCATAGCTACACAAATAAAAGAATGCAACTAGCAAAGCCTTTGCAAATATAGTTCAAATTTATTTTTATTTCCACTGATAATTAAAATAGGTTTCTTACAATGCCCTTCAGCTGTTTCAGCTCTTGAATCAGCTGTTGCTCATTAGGCCACCTCTTCTGCTTTATTCAGTTCTTCTTTAGCTTCTACATCTGCCACCTCAGGGTGACTGCAAGCAGCATCCCTAGCTGAGAGCTTTTTCATTTTGATGTTTGGCAGTTTCCTCAGATCACCATCCCATTCTCTTAAAAAAACAAATAAATGTGCATTAGAAAGGGTGTGGTTAGTCAGTCAAGAGAGGTTCTCCTCCCCCTCTATTCTGCATTGGTGAGGCCGCATCTGGAGTATTGTGTCCAGTTCTGGGCCCCTCAGTTCAAGAAGGACAGGGAACTGCTCAGAAGAGTCCAGCGCAGAGCTACAAAGATGATGAAGGGAGTGGAACATCTCCCTTATGAGGAAAAGCTGAGGGAGCTGGGTCTCTTTAGCTTGGAGAAAAGGAGACTGAGGGGTGACCTCATCAATGTTTACAAATATGTAAGGGGTGAGTGTCAGGGGGATGGAGTTAGGCTTTTCTCAGTGATGACCAGTGATAAGACAAGGGGTAATGGGTGTAAATTGGAGCATAGGAGGTTCAAGGTGAATATCCAAAAAATTTTTTTTACTGTGAGAGTGACAGAGCACTGGAACAGGCTGCCCAGGGAGGTTGTAGAGTCTCCTTCACTGGAGACATTCAAAACCCACCAGGATGCGTTCCTGTGTAATGTACTCTAGGTGACCCTGCCTTGGCAGGGGGGTTGGACTGGATGATCTTTTGAGGTCCCTTCCAGCCCCTAAGATTCTATGATTCTATGATTTAAATAAATATGAAATGAACAAAAAATCCAATCAACCAAACCAAACAATTACCAACAGAAATAGGACTAGCAGAATTAATTCACCTTGCCTCAGAAGATGCTAACTCAGGTGAGGCTGCTTTTCTAAACTACACTATCAATCCCACTACAGAATGAATAAGCACCAGCATTTTCACCTGATATTGTCCACTGCAGCAGCTGTAATTTCTCTGTGAAAAACTGAGTACTCTTAAGATTTGACCTTCGGAACAAAAAATATATGATTCACTTTATTCCCACAGACTATTTGTATCCTCAGTTACTTTAGGCCACTTGCTTTCAGGTTTGAAATATTCAACTCCCAGTCTTGCAAGCAATAGAAAAGCAGTTTGGAAGATCATCTTAATCTGGATTCTGAATTTGCAGAGCTAATACCACACATATAGGAAGTCCTTTATTATGATCTATGGTAACTATTAATACCTTGTATGACTGACTTGAAGGGTACACAAAATGTTAGCAAGCATTAATTCACAGTATAGTATTTCAAAGGGCTGCAGCAAGGAGGAAAGGTTCATTTAAATACCACAAGTCACATCCAGTACTGAATTACTAGAATGCTTGCTTGACTATAGTAAGTGCACTACATGGATAACTTCTCAAGGACAGAGACAGTATTTGCCACTTATAAGACAGACATGCTTTTCTTCTATCAAGATAATAAAACAACACTTCCATCAGATGTCCCAGTACAAGTATCCAATTTTGTATTTATAAATACGTCAGCCAGAGGCCTCTCTCTTTGATCTTTCTGGCTGTACTCCAATATCCTGTGACTTCTGGCTACATATCAACCCTAGGATTTAGTGCTATAGCATTCCTGGCAACATAAGCATTCATAAGATTTATTTTTTTTTTCCATTTAAAGTATCTCATTTGATAAAGCTGTCAGCAAGAGTGTTCATTCAATCTATCACCAAGGCATATTGGCTTGCTGGCCCAGACAAGCCAGCACGAAGTGTCAGAGTTCACAAATCTTTTTTATTTAACTGGATGCAAGCTGTGAATATGCTCAACATTTTCAACTAGTATATACACACAAACACTATTACTAGTACTACAGGTAGAACTGGATCTTACAAAACATGACTAAAATCTTAGTGCTGTTTTATTTTCTTAATGGGTTAAGATTTCTTAATTTTCTGACTATACATAACTTAGGTCATGATGTTATATGACTACAATTACCATCTGAAATCCCATTTCAGTAAGAAAACAGTGTAATTCCATTTATCAATAAATCTGTATTTTGATCCTTAAACACTAAGAGTAAATGCTAAGCATTTTTATGTAAATGAGTGAACAGCTGAGGTGATAATTTTAGGTAAAGAGAAAATGTTCTCTAAGAATACTGAAAAAAAAAAAGATACTAAATTACAGAAATTAAATCCTAACTGTTGAAGCTTTCTAACCCTTCCAATGTTTTAATGATTAACTGTCACCACTATTCCGCTTGTAGCAGGTAAATACTGAAATATCAATACCATACCTAGTCTGCTTTTTGAAATGACAAATTCTTTGACAGCTTTGCATAAAATTTTTTTTCAGAAAAAATACACACAACATATCAAATTCAGACACACTATTTTGCATAAGCAAATTAGTAGTGATACTATAAGAACTTACCTGAAAAATTTAAGATGCTTTCTGTTCATAATGTCTGGGATTTCTAATGGGAATGAAATTAAATTCTATTAGATGTGTTACATTAGTCAGGTGAGTCCCATTTCAAAGACCTGAACTAAAGGGTTGAAGATTTCATTTCAGGGATTAAAAGACCAAAAAATGAGAACAAGGATTAGTATTAGAAAGTTTCTAGAGCAATATATGTAAACAGGAAGACCTCTCACTGCTGAAGAAAAGGAAGTGAATTTATACCTATGAGCTGTTCTGGAATTCAAAGGTACATATGAGTATCTGAAAATCGAATCCCAACAAATAGAAAAAAGAGGGTGCTTAATTTTTCTAAACTGACACATCCAAGAAATAGCAAAATTTTAAGCATTTACAGTTTCTCTTTAAAAAAAAGTCCAGTGAAGAAATTAGGATAATAATTTATTTCTTTTAAAAGCATAACTAATCCCTCAACCAAAACCACATTCTGGTTATGCTGGTTTTTAACAGACATTCAGTCACCCACGTAACAAAGTAATTCTGGTCTGCAGCACTTACTCTAAATACACATAACAGGTAAGAGGTAAAATAAGAAAGCTTAGTTTCAAAACTGACTTAAATATACAAGCCTTGCTATAAATTAACAATTAATAAGTAGTCCATAAGTACTTTGAAGTGTTTTTGGAAAAAAACTGCTAACCACTTACATCACCAGGGCAAGCAAGAAAGTCCAGTAGCAGAGTTACAGTCATAGAAGATATTCTCTACAAATCTTCTTTACTTTGGTAATAAAAAGTGAGGTAAACATCTTCTAGAGACCTAGGGTACAGATTTTTTTTTTCTCCTGGGGTAGCCAAAACATTCCTACTAGATGTGCAGTTTATAAACTCAAGCAGAATTTTACCTAGGATGTCTGAGCTGCTTTGCCTTGATTCAGTGTCTTTATCTTCTTAGTCAGTCCTGAAGTATTGCAAGTGATCTGTGCTTAGTATCTTCACTAAGTCATTAACATTTTTTGCCTTAGGAGCCTTGAAATGTTTGCACAGTATAAAATACCTCATTACTCTCTATGAACCATATAGATTTCAGAGCCAGCAGGTTTCACAACAACAAAGATGCTTGCTATCTCTGTATAATTAAATCTGCTTTATTATTTTACCTCTTAAAAATGTGACTTTTCAGCAACTTCCTGTACTGCCCTTTGGCAAAGCCTACACATCCAGTTCTGCCTTTGTTCATCTAATACTCTTCCTAATTCTTACAGTAATAAGTAAGATTGTGCTACCAATGCAGGAGCCTAGATTATTTTACTGCTACAGAATATAGGATGATCATACCTATCACTTCGTTTTGTGGCCAGACAGTAATTACTATTCAGAAAAATATTCCATCACTTTACATTGGATTAAAAAGTTAGCAATTTTGAAGAGCAACAATATATGCAAAAGATTTTGGTACCAATTATGTTGATTTATGCAGCCTGCTTCTTGGTAAATAGAGTGATCCTGTTCACAGCTAAGCAAAGCAATACAAAGAAACAATTGCCTAATCCTGTTTTTGTCTGGTGGTTCCTTGGTTCTGATACACATCAATACTGCATTAGGTCCATCCTGCCCATCTAAGCACCGAAACAATGGTACCTCTTGTTTGTTTTGTTGTCCCTTGAACTGCACTCTGGGCAGCACAATGCTAAATGTGCTGAAATATTCTAGCCTCTGGGAGAGACAGAAGTTCTTCCCTTCTCTCAGGTATGTTACAATGCCTATGCAGTTTGCTTCTAGGACAGAGCTTAGTGATGTAAACAGTGAGTCTCGCAGAAGTGACACCATGCTCACTTGGGCCAGCGGCCCCAGAAATATGCCAAAAGTTTGTTCCTTTTGTCAAAGCACTGATGCAACACACATACAGTTCAGTTACTGCTTTTTCTGATTGAAAAAACACCTTGGAAAGCATTTAATGGCTTTTATTAACTTACTTGGAACTTCCAAAGAGAATACTATTGCAGTTTTATCCAGCCTGTCTTCCAGGGCTCACCAATGTCATGAGCAAGCAGATATTCTGAAGGGGGAGCTTATGTGACAAACGAAGATTTGGCACTGAATCAGTCTTTACTGCTTTGGCAGTAGCAAAATTTTTAAGTTACACTTCCAAGTGTGCTTCCAATACCTTATACAATACAAACCACAGAGTTGCCAGATGATGAAGAAAACTAGAAACTCTAGTCCCGTGCATGTAAAAATAAAATAACCATATACTGCACAGTGACTGATTTTTTTAAGTTCTGGTTGAAAGCTACTGTAGCACTGTATTTTCAGATTACTAACACTTGTCCTAGTCAGAAGTATCTCCTTAGGATGCACCACTGTCATGGTTTTTGCTGCTACTTAGAAAGCTCTTAGTTTGCTTTAAAAATAAGAAGTCACAGGAGAGTGTTTTCTGAACTAAAGATGGAAAAAATGAAAGAAATATGACATGTGGATTAGTGGAAATGAAATGAACACACTGTTTTGGGGAACAGATATTGTCAGCATTGTTAGTGAAAAAATTTCAGTTAAAAATTGAAGTAAGCCTTTTTTGTCAAGTTTTTGACCCTTTCATATAACATTTGAACTTGCTTCTGAGGAAGAACAAACAGCACACTAGCTTTCAAACTCTGTCATGAAGTGCTTAACACTGTTTCATGACAAGGAAAAAGACAAAGTGACTGAGCTTAATTTGTAACACAGAACTTGCATAAAATGCTGTAAAGTCATGACCTTTCCCACTGTTCAGATGGAAAAGCACTGGATCAGATCACTTCAAAATTTTCAGGGGCAACAGAGAAAAAGCTTCTGTCAGCTGTAGGTCTAACTGATCCTGCCTTTATGCACAGGCTTGGACTGGAGGGCTTCTGAAGCACAACTAGAGAAAAACGGGATAGAGGAGTTAATCCCAGTGTCAGAGTGCCCTTCTAGAGCTGGTGCATCTTCCTTTACAAGCTGTTTTTCCTCAGGATTTACACTGTGTATCTTTGAGAACATATGAAGCAATTAAAAGCTAATTACCAAGCATGGATAATGTTCCAAAGAAATAATGAATATGCTTTCCAACTGAAAGCATGCTAACTCTGAGTTCCAAGGGTGTATCCTATAGATCTCTAGGATTTCCACTAAATAGCTTTGCTATGCAATTTTAAGACCCGATTAAAAACAACACACAAATGACAAAGTTGGGAAGAAAACTGCATTAAAAATTAATTTAGCTGCTAACAAAACTCAGCCTCACACATAGACTGAATGTTTCCTGCATAGGTACTATTTATTTTTTTTAAAGACTAAAATCTATTATGCTTTTGGGTATCTTATCTACAACTGTTGTTAAAAGCCAGTTAAGAAGTATTCACTTTTCATTCACATATAACTGGCATATATTATGTATATACACAGCAACAAATTTTAGGAGATTTTCCTAAATGTGAACAATGCATAACGTAGCCTCTTCACAGCAAATGCACATGCATACAAGAATAATGAGTTCAAGAATAGGGGGAAAAAAACCCAACAAATACAAAGTGTGCTATAAAAGCTCCCTCACTACAGCCTCCAACATAAAAGCTTGGTTTCCAGATGATTTCCATTTATCCCCAATCTCTAATTACAGCATTTAGCAGCAACCATTTTCTCTGAATGAATACTGTCCCAGAGAAAGAGCAAAACCTGCAGCAGCTGTGATAACAAATAATGAATGATATGAGAGTGTATTTAATATGTGAAGTTGCACCATGCTCTCTGAATGCTTTCTTACTAATGGTATAATAACCTCAAATTTTGCTTACAATATTTTTTGATTCTTCTTTATTTTTATGTTGTGGTTGTGCATTTGACATCTTTCTATCTAGTCCTATTGCTCTTTTCTGTCAGCTCTTCACAAAGCAGTAAGGCAAAAAGGAAGAACTAAAGTTTAAAAACAAAACCAACCAACAAAACAAAACTGAGATAACTGATTACATTCTTAGTATCTATCTTCCTATGCCTTAGCCCCCAGCTTCTAAGAAACCCCAGATTACACATGAAGTCACACAGATATTCCTGCATTCCTCTGCCATTGCAGTATGTGAAAATACTAATTAACACTGGTAAAATTTTTTAAGTCCTTCATTTTCTTTATTGGTAAAATATAAACTGGAGGAAAATGGTGCATTACAAACAACCCAAACCTTGCTGTGCTTTGTACCCTAACCACACAACAATGTAAATTCTTCAGGTCTTCCATGATGTACTTCCACTGTTACAAGGACAGACTGCCTTCTAATACTTTAGTATTAAAGCCAAGTTCAGCACTCAGCTCCAATGTGCTTATTTGTTTTAAAAAAATACATACATTTCACTACTATTTTGTTCTTGACTCTCTTCAAAACAACTCTGTGCCTTTTGCACTTTCATTATCCCTTTGTCTTTCTTCCTTATCTCACTAGATTACTGCTGCTTCCTTTCAGCCTAGTTGCTATCAAATTTTCAGGCTTTTAGGTCTCTCTTTCTTCCATGTAGCTTCCAAAAATAGAAAATACTTCCAAATGAGTTTGTTTGTTCTTTCAGAAGGCTATGCACCTTAAATGTATATTTTCAGCTTTAATGCTTATGTTGTGTTTTCCACACACGACTGCTTCTTGGAAGATTTTTTTAGATAATCTGCTGCTATAGCAGGCTACCCCAAAGGAAGAAAAATAGTAATAAAAAAGTCAATTAGAGTACCTGGCATTAGAATTTTATTAAAACTTGTGACATGGCCAAGGTAAATGTTTAAAAACACAAAATGTTTTCACCTAGGCTCTTACCTACAAGATCTTTAGTTTCAAATCTTCCAGATTTTTGTGGGGTTTTGATTAAGTGTTAGGCCCTTCACACACACCCCCACACCTCCAGACAGCACCTTCACTCCCTCCAGTAAGTCGAAGAATGGAGCCTAGCTCCTCTTCCTTAGAAGAACAAGAAGAAAAATGTGTTTTTCTATTTGTGGGTTATCATTTATGCTTGTAGGGTAGATTTGTTACCATAGCCCAGGATTCCTTCCTGGATTACCTAAATTTTAACTGGAAAACTCCAGCAATATTCACATTTTGGAAGTATATCAGTACTATAATTTCTGCTACAATCATCCTCCCACATCAAAAACATTTCAACCTTAGTGGAATGAAAGGTCTCTTTCTGAAGATGTTTTAGGCCCATGAGTTCAGGGGCTTTGGTTCTCTTCCAGTTTATGAACCATAAATCCCACTCTCATGATACAAAATTTGTTGAAGTTCCTCATGCCACTGGTCCCCCCCAGTGGAAAGGGGCAAGTCAGGCCACAGGTTTATCTCTAATGGTAAGTTTGTGTATTATTAAAAGTATGTCAGAGGAAGCTGGGTATAAAGACTTCATTGGAGCAAGTCCAGATAACGAAGCCCACCTAAAAAAAGTAATTCATTTGTAGGGAA
>NW_009952973.1:5920614-5925466 GCF_000747805.2 Chaetura pelagica | reverse complement strand
AGGGAAAGCGATGTAGGTTATTTCCCACATGAGTCAATAAAGTCTTCGTGCATATTAAAATTTGCACTCCCACTGAACTGCACTAGGATAAAATATACTTTTAATAAAATTCAGGTCCAAGCAAGCTGCTTGGAATACAGAATTTGTATCTGAGAAAGGTACATCAAATCTTACTTTAGTTTCAAAAACATATTACATATGCCTCCACTAAAGAGACTGTCCTGGCAAAGACACAAAGGCAAAGTAGTAAAGCAGAACTACAGAAGTCAGATCTTTTTCTCCTTTCCTCACCCTGCCCCTCCTCCCAAACACCTATGCAAGGCATAAATACCTAGCACTAATGAATTACTTAGAAGGGAAAAATAAAGATAATGTCTAGAAATTTCACTTAGATTCTAGCCTTGTAAGTAGGAGGGGAAGGGGTGACCAGAGGATTATTTCTAATGCTTTTACATACCTATTCCATAGCCTTCATACAGTTGTCTTTCACGTTCTATGGTCTGCTTGATGACAGTTTCCCGTGAGCTATGTTGTCTTCCTTGTCTGCCTTTAATACTGTTTTGTAATTCAATCTGCTCCAATTCAGCATTGAATCGACACATGTAACTGAAAAAAATAAAATTCATTTATGCTAGATGCAATCATACAAAACTTTTGCAAAGACTTTGGTAATCTAAAAAGTTATTTGATCAATTGTATTTATTTTCTGTATTAGTCAGGGGTACTTCTTGAATTTGAACTACTACTTTAATCTTCAAAGAGGGAGCTCCATTTAGAACTTCCTTTGAATCATCTGCAGCTTCCAGAAGAACTGTTTTGAGGTGTTTTTTGCTTGGTTTTTTTTGTTTCTAAATGTGTGTATAAAACAACACTCCCACAAAATTGTAATTCACCTGCTCTGGAAGTTCAGGGTTAAATATAAGTATTCCTAAATTGCTGGATATCACCACCTCAGTAATGACTTTTTAAGTAAAGTTCTTTTTTGGTATGTGTTCTATTTCATCTCACAAATATCCAACCGAAATCCAAAAAGTAAGATTCTACTGCCTTTGCAGTGTCACTAGTGTTGATTAGTAGTTTCTAGGTTTCATCCAGCAGCACGGAAAGAACAGAGTTCCAGCTTAGTAGATCCAATTTGGTATTTCCTGCCCTAAAAACTGACCATGAGTATAATGGAATCTGTGCATTTGTCACTGAATACCTGGACTAGCCAATTAATGTAATTATTACTGCCCAAATCATTTAGAATCCCATACACACAACAAAACCAGAAATTAAATAATTAAAAAACCCACCACAACAAACAACAATACATTACTTCAGTAATTCTAGAGTGAATATATACAGTTGTCAATATATAATTAAGCTCAGTTGCAATAAAATAAAAAAACTTGGTATTATTAATAGTAATATATAAGAAGTCCTCTGAGTCATCATCATTTTACAGATCTTATGTAAGAACATTATTTTTAAATAAAAATTAAGCATATAAATCCTATTTTTAATGCCTGTCTTACTTTTCAATTAGTTCACCAGCTTCCTTCTTGGTGTACTCAATCTTACTGGGGTCAAGGTGACTTTGAAACCATTCCAATTTTTCTCCTACAAGAATAAACTTGTTATTAATAATTACACCATCACTATAGCAGCAACACATTCAATTTCTTCAGAGTTTTTGGAATAAACTCCTAATTTTTCAAGATTCTGAATGGCATCAGAGACTTGTAGATACTGTATGTACCCGGTATGAAGACAGCTGTAATAGAAACACTCTCACATAATTTCAGATGCATTTTACAGCTTCCTAAAGAAAAAAAAAAAAAAAAAAAAAAAAAAAAAAAGATGTTAGAAGATGTTAGGCTTTTCCTTTCTGGAAATTAGCATTAAAATATCACTGGATCAATTGCTTAAGATGGAAACACAGGAAGGCCCCAAGGGGAGAAAAAAACCACCACAATGGCTGAGCAAGAGTTACGATTATCACAATTTTTAAAGAGATCAAATTGAAAAGGTACAGTGTCAATAATATGAAAGAGGAAAATATTCCAGGTTGTGTCACAAAGTCTTGAATGTAAAACCTAGCACAATGAGTCTACTAACCTACATTTATAATCCTCTTTTACAAGTGACTAAAAGAAGCATGGAGACAAGTACAATAAATATATATACAGATATCCAAAACATTAGGTCTATGTTACCCTGTTGTCATGTACAATGACTAGATTAGGCTATACTCAGCCCCAAGTTCAACCCGATAGATACTACTTGAGTGAACATGTCAGGTATTTTAGTTTTAAGATTACAGAGTCAGATTATATAGAAAGTCTAATTGGAGTATCTAAAAAGTTGGGAAAACTTAAAATCTATGCTAAATCTATGCTATCTATGGAGTACTGTATTCAGTAACAGACGTTTCTGCTCACCAATGATACTCAAACGCAAAGCTTTGTCAGTCTTCAACCTGTGAGAGAAAAAAACAGGCATATGAGCCAGGAATGAATACCATACAAATAATTACCTTAGTTTTCTTTCTCCAAAAATATTTCCTTTCTTTGAGTCACAGTGAAAGTCAAGGTAAAATTTCAAATAGAAATATTTACCAAATTCAGAACAGTGTAAAACTTACTCTGTTTCATCTGAAATGTCTACTTTTTTGTCAAACTGGTAGCTGAAATTTGTCCAGCTTACCTAGTAAGTTAAACAGTTTCTTGGAAAAAATTAAATAGAAAAACTGGGATAAAAAACAGGACAGAACACTTTTCTTAGAGCATAGCAATAGGAATTTCATTAAAGACTTGCACTGTAATAATTTCATTAAGTATTTAGAATATTATGCTGGTACTTTAAGTGAGTTTGGAGATCAAGTCCCTGCTGTGAGCTTTAGGTGGCAACAAAGCCAGCCAAGAACCCTCTGCAGCACGTTGCCAGGGAGAAAACTACAATGCTGTCTAGAAGAGCTGCCTGATTAAAGCATAGATATATTACAAGATTTATGATTCTAAACCATTACAAATTACCTGTACCTGCAAGGGTCAATACATGCTTATTTATAAAGGAAATGAAGTTCTGGAAGAAAAACCTTCAGTATACAGGTGTACACAACTGATTTCAGTTTTTGCCTTACTGTAGTTTATTCACTTCTTGCTGTTACAAGAAGAACCAAAAGTAGCACTCCAACATGAAACATCAGCACAGGTGCCTGTATCAGTATAACTCTACCCACAGAGACAAGCACCAAAAAATCTGACTGTGCCATGTCATAATGAATAAGGAATCAGTACATCACTCCTTCACTTAGGAAGTTTTCTTGTGCACTTTGGCAAAGTCACAGACAAAACCACTAAGAATCAAGTATGATTCAGCTATCTTCAACACAAGAAGCTAGACCCTAAGCAGCATTCTTATTAGATCTTGGAGTAAAGTCAAAGTAGGTGACTAAGGTCCATGTGTGACACCAGCATCATGCCATTCAGATTACAAAAAGCAAAATGCTGCAAAAAGAAGAAACTTAACTCATAAGGACCACTTCAAAAATCAAGTAGGAGAACTATATACTTCGTATAACCTGACTTCATTAATTTAAACCTGTCAGTTTGTATGTTCCAGCAGTACTAAGCTATATAGGTATTTTATCAAGGTAATATCACAGTGTAACAGTTCTCTTCCACCACTGCCCTCCTCTCCACAAACAAAAAGTATCTAGTGTGATGTTATTCTTTGGTGTGCACACAGATTCTGCACAGTCAACTTACTTTTCTTTCTTTTCCTGTTTGTGTGCTTCCCTTGCAAGCTGTGCTGCTTTTCTGCTGTAAGGATGGATAACTTTTTTCTCTTGCTTCCCTCCTTGGGTTTTTCTTAACTTTGGCTGAAAAGAAATCAAAGCTGTTATACACACTGAAGTTAAGTAAAACATAAAGGGAAGACTCTAATAGATCATGCATCATTATCTCAGAAAGCCCTTAACTTTTACTAGCAGTTTATCAGTTTCACCAGTTAGATCTTGCCTGCCTCAGTAACAAACAAAATTATTTGACCATGGTACACGCTGTAACAAAACTACTGGAGCACAGAAAATGCTGTAAAAAATCTTACATAGTGGCTACTCTCAAAGTATCCATTTTGTAGAACTCTTCAGTTAGGAAATTAAGATTACCACTCTACCTTTGCAGTGAATGTCCACATTCAAGTTTGTATCTAACATATATTGCACCTGGGTTTCTGACAAAGGCCATTTGTAATTTGTACCACATAACAAAAAGGATCTTCTTGTCCTTCCTCCCCCCTAGACCATGAGTGCCTCACAGCAGGGAGCAGCCAGACCTTCCTTCTCTAGCCCTCCATGCAGCAGAGAGGAAACACTACTCAAAAATGTAAACAATGTTAGCAATAGTTTATGTTTGCTACTTCTCAGTGAAAAAGCGTTTGAAGAAAACTGAAAGCATTTATCAAACAACATTCAATTTAAATCCTCTGAAGCCTTTACCTGTGTGCAAAAGGAACACCTGAAACAAGGAGGCTAAAGGTGCAAATGCAGGAACCCGCCATCAATAAGCGGCAGCGCTAGCACATCCCATCTGTGTTAGCATCTGCCCTTAGGATTGCGGGGAAGAAAACATTTCAGCGCTGAAGTCACAGACAAAGGACGCTGAAGCCCCTTCAGAAGTGCCCTGCGCTGGTTTCACACGCGAACCCCTCTGGCCATTCCAGATCCGCCCAGCTGCCCTGCTCCAGCGCCGATCCCGCCGGGAAGGCCCCGAACGACTCGGCCCTCCCGGCAGGAAACGCCCGAGCGCCGGGCAGGGTCCTCCGGGCCTCCCGTGCCCCGGAGGGCCGAGCGGGAGGGAGCGGCTGC
>NW_009952973.1:5919455-5920324 GCF_000747805.2 Chaetura pelagica | reverse complement strand
GGGGCCGGGCTCCGCTGGCAGCCCCAGCCTTGTCATCTAATGGCTTTTTTTTCCCCCGAAAACAAGCACAGCGAGAACACGGAGGGCCGAGCTGCAGAGCTGCTGCAGTGCCGTTTTAAAGCAGCGTTCTGTTCAGAATTCATCACGCAGACCGCGGGTCTGGCACCTGTCGAGCTCCGAGCTCCCCAAACGCCACGGACCCACCGTCCTAAGGCCTCGCGCATCTTGCTTTTCCGGCGCTGGTTCCTCCCTCGGCCAAGTGTTCCAATAAATTGCGGTAATACTGAGTGAGGGGCGCAGGAGATCAGCACCTCTAGCTCGGTCTGTGACTTCTCACAAAGCTTTCAGGAGGGCTTTGTGCCACGGAGCTTCCCTGCTCTCGCCGGCTTCATCATGTAGGCTGAGAAACAATCCCTTCCCAAGCCCTGGCTCTCTGGGATCCTGGGAAAGTGTGAGATGAAGGGTTTATTGCGGGTTGCACCACGCGGCCAGGGCTGCGCTGCCCGCACCACCACAGACTGTTCCAGCTCCGCTTCCCTCTGCACCCCCCTGACACCTGCAGAAGGACGATAAAGTTACTTCCCGAGCTGAGCTGACCCACCAAACCTCTGCCTGTGGGCTGAAAGATCTGCTCCTAAATTAAAAGTAAGAAATTCCCTAGCAGCTGCACGGGCCGTTATCCCAGCAGCAGCGCTTGCTGCTGAGGCACCGAGCAGCGATTTCGTGCTACTGCTTTATTCCCTGTTCCCTGTGAGGCTCGGTGACTGCAGAGGTGCAGAGCAAAAGCCCATTCCAGAACACAGCAGCTACCCAGGGCTCCGGCGGTTCTCGCGGTGAGAGCTGCTGCCTTTAAGTTCTGATGGAGTTTG
>NW_009952973.1:5916978-5919045 GCF_000747805.2 Chaetura pelagica | reverse complement strand
GGAGGTGCGCGCTCTGCTCGGGCAGCGGAGAGCTCTGCTCGGGCAGGTGAGCGGTCTGCTCGGGCAGGCGAGAGGTCTGCTCGGGCGGGTGAGCGGTCTGCTCGGGCAGGTGGCTGAGCTGAGGGAGGAGGTAGAAAGGCTAAGAAGCATCAGAGAATGCGAAAGCGAAATAGATTGGTGTAGCTACGCCCTGAGGCAAGGGCAGAGGGAAGAGGTTGAGCAAGTGATGGATCCCCGCCCCTCCTGACATCAGACAGAAGGAGAGGACTCAAGAGACAGGGAGGAATGGAGGGAGGTCCGTCCTAGGAGAGGCAAGTGAAAACCCTCCCAACCCCCTCCACCCTCCCAGTTGCCCTTGAATAATAGATATGAGGCTTTGGAACTTCAGGGCCAGGCAAATGAAGATGGAGGGATAGATCTATCTAGTGAGTCACCTAGGGCTTGTCACTCACCCCCATGCCCTAGGACTTCTTCAATTAAGAAGAAAAGGAGAGTAATTGTGGTGGGTGACTCCCTTCTGAGGGGAACAGAAGGGCCCATTTGTCGAACAGACCCATCCCACAGGAAATCTGCTGCCTCCCTGGGGCTCGGATAAGAGATGCTAAAAGGAAACTCTCTGATCTGGTACAGCCCTCTGGCTACTACCCACTGCTGTTTTTTTCAGGTTGGCAGTGATGAAATTGTTACAAGGAGTCCAAGGGTAATGAAGAGAGACTTCAGGGCCCTGGGATGGCTGCTTAAGGGGTCTGGAGCACAAGTAGTGTTTGCCTCCATATGTCCCGCAAGAATGGGTGGAGAGGTAAACAAGAGGAGTCTGCAGATAAATTCATGGCTATGTGACTGGTGCCAAAGGCAGGGCTTTGGGTTTTTCAATCACAGGCTTCTATATGAGACACCTGGCCTGCTGGTGGCAGGTGGGATGCACCTGTCCTGGAGGGGCAAAAGGCTTTGGGGGCAGTAGTTAGCAGGGGTCATTGACAGGGCTTTAAACTAGATATGAAGTGGGAAGGGAACATAACTGGGCCTGTTAGGGACGAGCCCAAGAGCAACATGCCAGGGCTTGAAGGATGGTGGACTAGGGAGGATTCTCAATCTGCTGTTACATTTGAGAAAAAGGATAGATGTTTAGACCCTGTCCTGCAAGGGAAAAAGGATACTAGGGCAAGAGTTAGCAGGGCTCATTCACGGAGCTTTAGGCTAGATTCAAAGTGGGAGGGGGTTGTAGCTGGGCTTGAACTAGTGGGGTATTTCTCTAGCATTAACAAAGACCAGAAGGCCTCCTGCCTCCTTGCCTCCACAACCCTGGACTTCCGCAGGGCCGACTTTGGCCTCCTCAATCAATTTTTAAGGGAAGTCTCATGGGAAAGGGTACTAGGTGGTAAAGGGGCTCAAGATAGTTGGTCAACATTCAAGGACCACTTCTCCCAAGCTCAGGATCAGAGCATCCCAATGGGTATGAAGTCAAGTAAGGGAGCCAGGAGACCCACATGGGTAAACAAGGAACTGGTGGGCAAACTCTAGTAGAAAAAGAGAACCTGTGGATCATAGAAGGAGGGGCTGGCCACTTGGGAGGAATATAGGACAGTTGTCAGAGGATGTAGGGAGGCAATTAGGAAAGCTAAGGCCTCCTTGGAATGTAACCTTACAAGTCAGGTCAAGGACAAGAGAAAGGGCTTCTTCATATGCATTGCAGATAGAACTAACATTAGAGGCAATATAGTCCCACAGCTGAATGAGGTGGGTGCCCTGGTGACAGAGGATATAAAGGCAAAGGTGCTGAATGTCTTCTTTGCTTCTTTCTTTACTCCGGTGGACTCTCCCCAGGGGCCCTAGATCCCTAAAGCTCCAGAAGAAGTCAAGATGGAGGAGGAGTTTGCTTTGGTAGATGAGGATTGGGTCAGGGATCAGTTAAGCAGTCTGGACATCCATAAATCGATGGGTCCGGATGGAATGCACCCAAGGGTGCTGAGGGAGCTGGCGGAGGTCATTGCTAGGCCACTCTCCATCATCTTTGGTAAGTCGTGGGCAACAGGAGAGGTGCCTGAGGACTGGAGGATAGCAAATGTC
>NW_009952973.1:5886354-5916670 GCF_000747805.2 Chaetura pelagica | reverse complement strand
CAGGGGTCGGTACTGGGACTGGTGTTGTTCAATATTTTCATCAACGACATGAATGAGGGAAAAGAGTGTGCCCTCAGCAAGTTTGCTGATGACACAAAACTGGCAGGTGTGGCTGACACACCAGAAGTCTGTGCTGCCATTCAACAGCAGGACAGGCTGGAGAGTTGGGCAGGGAGAAACTTGATGAAATTCAATAAGGGCAAGTGTAGAGTCTTGCATTTGGGGAAGAACAACCCCAGGTACCAGTACAGGTTGGGGGCTGACCTGCTGGAGAACAGTGTAGGAGAAAGGCACCTGGGGGTCTTGGTGGACAAGAGGATGGCCATGAGCCAGCAATGTGCCCTTGTGGCTAAGAAGGCCAATGGCATCCTGGGGTGCATTAGAAAGGGTGTGGTTAGTAGGTCAAGAGAGGTTCTCCTCCCTCTCTATTCTGCCTTGGTGAGGCCACATCTGGAATATTGTGTCCAGTTCTGGGCCCCTCAGTTCCAGAAGGACAGGGAACTGCTGGAAGGAGTCCAGCACAGAGCCACAAAGATGATGAAGGGAGTGGAACATCTCCCTGATGAGGAAAGGCTGAGAGAGCTGGGTCTCTTTAACTTGGAGAAGAGGAGACTGAGGGGCAACCTCATAAATGTTTACAAATATGTAAAGGGTGAGTGTCAGGGAGGTGGAGCCAGGCTTTTTTCAGTGATGTCCGGTGATAGGACAAGGGCAACAGATGCAAACTGGAGCATAGTGTGTTCTGTGTGAATATCAGGAAGAACTTTTTTACTGTGAGAGTGACAGAGCACTGGAACAGACTGCCCAGAGAGGTTGTGTAGTCTCCTTCACTGGAGACATTCAAAACCTACCTGGACAAGTTCCTGTGTGATGTGCTCTAGGTGACCCTGCTCTGGCAGAGGGGTTGGACTAGATGATCTTTTGAGGTCACTTCCAACCCCTAAGATTCTGTCATTCTTACTAAGATACAACTTTCTGTAAACATAATTCATAATTTCTATAACACTTAATGGTGCTTGTCGAAGTGGCCAATGCCATTGCCATTATGTTGAAATACTTTCACTTTTTGAATTAGCAGTGAATTGTTTAATGGTTTACTTTGATCTTTGATAGTACAACAACTCAGGGAAAAATAGTGGGATAGTAACTAATAAAGATGTGTCACAGGAGCAGATATGCTTTTTAGTGGGATATGTCTACTTTCAAGAGAAAGGGTCCTAGACAGATGTGGCTGCTACTAACATTGTCCTGCTAGTAATTCTTCTTATCACTACTCTTTCTTATCACTACTCTTTCACTTGTCTAAAACTGAGAAGGCAGTACTTTGCTATCTTTTACTAGTGCTACGTGAAAATTTGATTTGTTTAAATTAGGGACCAAAGAAACCAAAGGAAAGTGTGTTTTGCCTGAGCAAAGTTGTCATTCAGCTTGTATTGGAACACTATTTATTTGAACACAATAGAACTGTTTCATAGATTTACAGAACTGCTACAAAAGGCAGTGACAGTAGCTTTTTTTATCTAATAATTTACAACACAGCAATCATCACGAGAAACTGAGCACTGAATTTTAAATAGTCCATCCAAGGTAAAGCATTTTAGAGTTAAGCCATCAAACAGCTTCACGCAGGTTAATCTCCTGAGCTTGGAGACTTCAGAGAATGCATGCCTGGAAATGTCAAGAGCTATTCTGTTGCTGGCAGAATACCACAGAAACACTACATTGGTCTCCATCTAGTTTTTGTTTCACAGAGCTATGCTGGGTGGGAAGCCAGGGGAGGTGGGCAACTGGCTATACTTCTGATGGTTGAGGCACATGTTGGAGCTGAAAGGTACTAACAGTGCAGGATTACTGAGACTCATTCTATCTAACCTTAAAATTTTAATGGGGACATTAAGAAAGAAACAAAGGGTCTGTAGGTACTTACACTTAATGGGCAGCTCCAAGAGCCTATTCAGCTGGTCTTTCACAATTGACTATAATGAGACCTTTGGATGATGAAGCATCTAATTTGATGACCTAGTTAAAAGCCAAAAACTATTCAATGTAAATATGCACTGATTTCTAGTCCAATCTTGTTCTTCAACAAGTTTTTAGTATGAAAAAAAAGTTGCATTTTAATACTTCACTCCCTCATTTTATAAAATATCTTGAGAGCTGTATAGAATTTTGCTGTGTAAGTTCTCCTAAGTCATCTGTTTATCTGGGTTGGAGAGGAAACACGAGAATCCAAATTTGGCATGTTGATATCTGTATTAATTTTACCAATACTATTGCAAATGCATACATTCAAATAAAGGCATACCTGGCTGTGATAGTCCTTCCTACAGTGGATCCATGAGGCAAAATAAAATGGGTTTAGTAAGTATAAATTACATATTCTTACATCCAGTTACACACTTGCTATTAATTTCTATTTACTATGAAATATCATGTTAAATATTATAAAGCAGGAACTACAGTATGATACTTAGGAGACAGTAGCCAAACAATTCTGGGAAGGAGACTCCATTTTAATGGTAGTATCGTGTATCCAATGTTCAGAAATTCTGAAATATAATTAGACCAATTGACATGTAATATACTTATTTCTGAATATTCTTGAAGATCTTGTTTACTGTGTTATAATTGCATTCATTAGAATGGAGGTTAAAATCGTGGTTAACTTTGTTGTAATAAAATGCAAATTTCCTGAGTTCAAGGAAGTCAACTAGAGGTTAAAGCAATTAGCTGTGTTTACAGAGAGAAAAGAAAATAATGAGCAGCGAAAGCTACATCAGTGAGAGAAGAAGCTTCAGCAGGATCTGCCCTAGTCTGAAATTAATCTGTAATAGAGCTTTAGAGGAAAGACACATGCAGAGTTTCTTGACTATTCCAATAGAAATATAAAATTGCAGTTATGCTTACAGTTCTTTTGTGGTTTGTTGTTTTTTTTAAGTTAATCTGTCTTATTATGACCTTAATGAATGAAGGATATGATTTAGGAAGCACTTACACATGGAAAGGGTGATCAGTCATTGGAATGGACTACCCAGGGAAGTGGTGGAAGTCTCCATCCCTTGGGGTGTTTAAGGAAAAGTTGGATGTGGCACTTACCGTAGTGTAGAAGTATCTAAGTTTAAAATTTACTACAGGAAAGGACCTGAAAAGAGACTATAGAGTAGTAGTGCAACATGCTACCACTGTATAGCATGGCATCTCCAGCAAAGAAAATCGAATCTCATATGAGATCCTTTAGATACTCTGTTTCACAGGCTTCTTTCAGGACCAGATTCCTGTCAGAGTGCAAGTGAGTGTGTAAATATGCACAGATTCAACTCTCTAGTGTCCGCAGTTTCCTTTGGGCCCTTGGTGTGCCCAGCTAAAATGATCAGCAGTTCAGTATGTGGGCAGATGTATCTGGGCAACATGTCTGTAGTTTCAGCCTCTGCTTAAACATCTGTCCAGCTTATCTGGGCACCCATCTGAAGAATTCCTTCTTATGCCCATTTAAACATACCTATTTTTGAAGTTGCAACCAAAATTTGCAATATAATGGCTTAATTTTATTCTTCTGAGACTTAAGGTATAATAAATTTTTTCTTTGATAGTGAATTTAATCTACTGCCCAATAATTTTGAGACCTGTCATAGGTATGTCATTAAATGTTCACTGTACATACACTAAAAATGGAAACATAAGAAAAAAAACCTCTTTGACGATATAGAAGATGGTTACTGAGTTATCCTAAAAAGATAATACTTCTGTGGGATGCAGGAAAACCTGAAATGATTGAGATCTCAATGGTTTGTGTACCATTAAGTTTGAGTGGCAGTAGGGAACTTCTTAGTCCTATCTGTTGTGTGGTTTGAGTGTTCTCTTTACTTCTTTTCCTTTTCAATCTCCTTCACTTCAGGCAGCTGCAGCATTGAGGCTATTATATGAATGTATTGTGTAATGTTTCAGATCAAGTGACTCTGAAAATTCAGCTTTGCCTAAGATTCATGGAAACAAGTGTCATCCATCGGGTCCCGGGCGGTTTTCAACAGTTCCTCTAGCATGCTAATTGTGGTGTCAGGTGACTGGCAGGCTACAAGTAATTTCTCATTTTGTTGTTAATATAGATTTTTTTTTTTCTCCTCTTTTTTTTTTTTTTAACTTGGAATAGACATTCTCATTACTGCAAAGGACATCACAGTATTACGCACAGATAAATATACATATATACAACCCTCTGCTACTTTCAGTTTGAAATCGTGTAATCTCCATAAATTCTGTAGCATTGTACCATGTTACAGTAAGTGAGCACCTCTCCTACAGTGTTTAGTTTTTATGAGATAATCTGCACACTTTTGAGCTTCAAACTGTGTCTGCAAGAGTGATCTGGGGATAATCTAGATAAACATGTTTAGGCTCATTGCTATATATCTATACCACAAACTGCATAATTTTAAGTTTTGTTGGACTGATTTAGCTGATTGCCTAGCTTTCATCATTAGACATAACTTCTCCTTGTAAACCTCCTACCATCCTAATAATGCTTATCTCTGTAGTCCCTTTAATGTGTTCTGTTTTTTCCACATTTTTGTTAGTGTCTGTTTGAATTAATTAACCTTTTGAAATAAGAGGAAGATAATTATGAGCTTGGGTTGTTTTCAGCTTTTGGAATGTGTAATTTCAAGAGACTGGATCACTTAATCCTCTGCAAAGTGAAAACAAAACCCAAAAAAACCCCCAAAAAACCAGCAAAAAAACAGTCTCTAAAAACACCTAAACTGAGAAGTACCATATTCAATAGTGTGTTTATTCCATAAAAAATCTGACCCTATTTACTGGTAATACTTGCTTTGACAGAGGATCTTCAATCAAGAAAATGAGTGATTAGTTTTATAGGTCCTTAACTATGTAGCTCTAGAAAAATTAATTAAAATGTGACATGGTTCATCAAGAGCAATTTTGTTGGACTCCGTTTTGTGCCTATGTTCAGCAGCAGGAACATGCAATCTGCATATCATTATGTAGAAAATAATCCTGATTTAGATTCCAGTGGATAGGATGCCATTTGCTGAACTAACCAAGATAAATTTAGAAACTGAGGTATTAGACAAGGGAAGTTATGTTTAATTTAAGACTATAGTAACCAGATTGGTCATCACGAAAAATTTGCTAGTTTTACCCTGAATAAATAGATATATAGATATATCAGTCTATGTATTAAATATACTTCACCTATCATACGAAACACTGGGAGCACAGGCCTAACAGTTACTGTGCTCTAAATCATTACTGAATGACATTAGTGTAAGAGCAATCATTGTGTAACCTAGTAACTGCTGTGTAACACACTTCTGTTGTATGAAACTAAAACTGCCTAAAGGCAAAGATCTTCAGTGAGCTCTGTGTAGGTTAAAGGCACTGAATTGAAGGTAATGAAATCCTGGAAAACTCTGCTTCCATGTCCAGAGCTGTTCCAACAAAGCTCTGCAGTGGAACAGCTGCACCCACCAACCAAAGGCAGTTTTCCTGCTAGCTATGACCTGACACTTAGAGCATATTTGATGACATTTGCTGTGCTGTGATTACCATACTCTGTATGTTAAGAATAACTTTGGAGAAGAAAAATCACTGGAGTTAAACTTGTTGTGTAGCTTCTGGTATTTAAAACAAGATAAAAAGAAAGTACATTAGTGTATATGCCTGATAGACTATGGCTCTGGTCTGTGGTGTTATTTATAATTTATTCCCTACCCTGTGAAATTCTGAATTTCAGACCAAAACTAAAATTTTCTGGAGTAAGAAGTAGAAAAAAAATAAGTATTTCCCAAATAAAGGCAATTCTTTTTAAAAAATATTTGAAATAATTTTAACTACTTTCTGTAAAGATCTTTTAGTGACATTACACTCTAAAAATTATCACTGAACTCAGGACTCTTGAGTCCTCTTTTTCAGTGCTGTGGAGTTAGTTAGGAATTTGGAAGCTGTTTGCAGGGACTCTGGAAAAAAAACAACCCAACAATAAACAAAAAAAAAACCAAACAATTTCTCCTGCCCCAGACTCTCTGTTACAGCACCTATGAGCAATCTTGCCTCCAGCATTCGTTTCCTGCCACACTAAGGAAAAGGTTGCAGATTGTATGTTTTGTGGCTAAATGGCCTTCAAGGTTATGATCTCGGGCAAAAACCTTCACATCAGTATTGACTTCTGCATTATCCTGATTGTGATCTGCAGGACTAAGCCAGGAACCTGTAAGTGTTTGGTTTGACATTAGTGAAAAACAGAAAGTCTGTTTCTACAAGCCTTCAAGCCAGACCCTCAGCTCTTATAAACTGGCAGTATATGATCTACCATGGGTTTTCTTTCTTTAGGAAAAACTGTTATTGAAGGCAGTATTTCAAGTAACAGCTCCTGAGGATTCAGGTCTTTATTGCTTATTTTGTAATATGACATGCATAGGAAACATAATTTGACTGCTCTGGTTAAAGCAAAGTGAAAGTCCCCGTTATTTTTTAAATCAAGTACTGATACATAAAACTGTTCAGAAATAACCAAATAATGTCTGCATTTTGTAGTAGTTCAACATGGCTATGGATCTAAATAAAAGATAGCTAGTAGTGACAATATTTCCCAAGGGAATGTAATTACAGTTCCATGTTGCTAGTTCTGCTACCTGTTTTTTGTTCTTGAGTGGCAGAAGAGGGAAAGATAATTAAAACCAAGGAAAAGAAACAACTAAAACCACAGTGACATTAACTTAAATAGCACAATAAGCACTTATGGGTCCATAAATGCAAAACCATTTTTGCATGTAATTGTTTCCAGCTGTAAATGTGAATTTGTAGAGTTAAATGGTGTATTTGGGGGCTGTGTAAAATGTTACCAACAGTTGCTGAATTATGTTACAAACCATTATGTAGCACTGAATCTTGAGTCATGGTTCCACAAAACTCTTCTACCTTCCTATACGAACATCCCACTCCCCTCCATATTTACCTCCTATAATTTAAGACCTATTCACACATAATAGCTTCTCAATAGTTGGATCACAACCAGACCTGGTAGGTTGACAGTACAGTGTTCCGTGTCTACACAGGTACATGAAGTGTGCCATTTATGCAAGTCACGCTGATTATTAAGTGTTGTTACTAAATAATAAATTGTGTTGACAAGTGTGGATCTATGTAGATGAAACTGAATTTCACACTTCTCTGTTTTCCTGATAGGTAAGGCCAGTCACCAGGCAGCTACTCCTCATAACAAGCTTCTTGAAACAATTTCATTTGTATAAGCAGAGAAGCAAAACAGATCAATTAGACTGTAAGTTTGGTACTGCAAAAATGAGAATAAAAAACAGTTCATCTCCTTCTGCTTTTCTTTTAAATTTATTTTTCTTTAATTCCCCAGAGGAAATTGGAAGGATTTCAAGCTGGAATGTACCATCCTGCAGTCTCAATTAGTTTAGAGTGAAACAATGCCAGTGCAGAGAGATACAGCTTTTCTGCGTGGCATCATGTGGAACCCAGGAGCTAAATTAACCTGCAATTCTTGTCTCTAATGATCTTGTAAAAAAATTAAAATAATAATTTTCCACACCATAGAATTTAAGTGCATTCGAAAGGAATGTTCCTTTGCCTCCTTACACTTCAGTGTTAGGTTCCACTGCATGCGTTTAGAATTTAATCTCCTTTTCAGTTACAACAAATGGCTTAATAACTGCCTTAATAAGAGAAAATAAGAGGACTGTAAAAGGACTATAGATAGTGAGCAGCTCTTACATCCCCTCAGATGTTGCTGCAGCACCGGGCAGAGAGCAGGTGGATTTACCCATGGCGTGCTGCGCACAGCAGGTCCTGTCCATGGAGAGAAGTGCTCCCCTTTGGTCATCCCAGCCAGTACAGAATTTCCTTACAAGAAACCTACTCTGTTCCTAACAGATGGTCACATGAGAACTGTTCCCTGCAGTTTTAGGGAAAGGCAGAGCCATGTAGATGCCATAACCACCAGTATGGAGTGGGAGCTCCCCTGTGGCCATGAGCTGGCTGGGCTTATCCTGTGGCCAAGTAATTGGTGAGACATTAGCCCATGACAACTCTGGCTGCAGCTGGACCACCACAATGTGCTGCAGTCTCCCAGTCAGAATGTGTATTCACAGAGACCCATGCTTGGTACTTCAGGGTAGGTACATTTATTATGTATGTCATCAGTCAGCTGATATGCAGGTTCCCTCTGGCTGCTACTGGACAGAATTAGAACAATTGTTTATTAATGTTGGGTTGGAGATGCTTCTTAAGTGAAAAAGGCGGTACCTGAATTTCTTTTACTGCTACCAGGAAATTCTAGTCCACACTGGAGAACTATTTATTAACCACAGATTTTATACAACTAGTCAGCTTGACCCTATTTTCATCTTCAGTCAACTATTCCTAACTTAGCACTTACTAAATAGAAATAATTGTGGTCGTTGCACTTATCCTGTAACTAATCAATACAGACGACACATGACTGACAGCTTGGGTTATTACTGTTTGTTGTACACGTGTACGCAGAATGACATGTGGACTTTGTGACTTTGCTGTGGCTCCTGGCTTCTGAAAAGTCACAGCAACATATGGAAAATATGCAGAGAGGCCTTCTCTTTGCAGTTGTAGTGATCCCCAGATTTCGCATGTATTACAGAAAGAAGTAGGTATACTCGGAGGGGAGTATCTTCTAGAGGATGGTTGTGAGGACTTGTTTAGGAAATGGTGGTGACATCTCTCTCTGTAGGCTGTCAGAAGGAGATGGACACAGACAAACTTTTATGACCTCACGCTAACTTATGCCTGAATTGAAAGAAAAGAGGTTTGCACTATTTTTTTGGGGGGTGGAGAGGGATGTTGGTCAGATGTTGTTTTATCTGTTAAATAAAATCCTGTTGAGACAACTAATCAGTGTGATCTTAGGAGTTCCCGCTGGTCGTAAAATCAGCATAAAGACATTGCTGGTGTTTTACTCCAAATAGAAAATATTAAATTGTCTCTTTGAGAGTATTTTTCATCATGGTTCACACAGTGTCATGCAGGTTTCATAGCTGCCTAGTAATTTATTAGTTTTACATCTTTTGCAGCCTTTTAAAGTTTTATAATGCCAAAATAGGAATATTTGGGAAAGTTTTGGGTTTACCATCCTTGACAGATCATTATGTTTTCCTTTGAAGGCTTTCCATATAAATACTATTCCTACATCTGATACTTTATATCAAGATTAATTGGTTTACTTTATTACAGTCTAATATCATGAAAAGCATTTTTATACTTTGTGGGTGTTTGCTGCTTTCACTATAAAATTGTTCTTTCAGTTAATCTGAAATCTGGTTTTACAACCATTAATCAACAGCTTATATCACCCACTATTGCAACAGAAAAATTTAAGAAGTGCTGCCCAAGAACACTGCAAAAGCAGGCACTTTCAAATTAAAGTTTTCATAAATGCTATGAGAAACTGATTTGGGAAATGCACGTGGAAATCACTCATAATTATAATTACAGGATTTATTTTGATAATGTGTTGTTAGCTTTTTGTAAGCCTTATATCAGAAAGAATTAGAGACAGTGTTTTGTGTGTGTGTTTTTTTTAATGTGTGTTGACTTAAAGCTTCAACTTCAGGGATGGAATTTTGCAGGCATTTCTAGATGGATCAGAGCAGGGACTAGTGTTACCCAGAGGCCCACAAGCAACAGTGAGAGAATATTTTGTTCATACATCTATTTTTTAAAGACTAGTTTACAGATGAGTCTGTAGCCTCATTATTAAGTTCTTTTATCACTTAGCAGGTGTAAAAAGGTGTTTATGTAAAAGTGCTGGTTGTGCTGTGATCACTCAATAGAGTTTACCAAGACTTTGGCCTTTCCAATACCTTTGACAATAAATTTACATTAATTATGTATTGTGTTAGTAATGTCCTTTTACAATCTGCAGTTTCAGTTCACCTGAGAGCCTGTTTGTGCAGGTATAATTCAGAGGGATTAATAGGGATTTCTATTACCTTTTCATTAAAACTGTCTTTTGTGAAGTTTGCCAACTCATTTTTTTGCTAGTAAAGTATTTATCAGCTGGAGATCATGTGATTCTTTGATCATCATCTGCTCTATTTAAATACAGATTATGAGAATGATACAATTGTAGATGAAAGCACACCATTAATTAAAAGGACTGCATGACAGTTATATTATTTGCCATACCTTAACTGATTAAAAACAATCATCTTGTATAATCCCTTTAAAAATGTTATTAGTTTACTGAATTAAAGGAGGAACTGAGTAAGATTTTTTTTTTTTAACCTGCTACCTAGTTAAGCTGGTGCTTCCACTGATCTATGCTAAAGAGTCAGTCTTTTACTAGACAAAATTAATTGGACTGGAACTATCTTTCTTGGCTGTAATTAGAAATGTCAGAGCAGGTATTCTGGATCACCTTGTGTGTGTGCGTCTTGCTCCAGTCTGGAATGGGTATATGACAAGAAGGTGTGCACAGACCTGGGAAGTGCTTCCAGGTAGTTCAGCTTAGATGTAGCATAACAACAGAGAAACACGAAGAATATAACATTTCTACTGCTTTATTTCTTTTCTTCAGGTCCTCAAGGTAAAAGGGGAAGTCAACATAAGCACCCTGCTTTACTTCTCTCTGAAGTGCAAGAGTTGAGATTGGAAGCACAGCTCCAAAAAGCAAGTGGCAGTTAGCAGAGCCCTCCTCAGGATGAGATCCAGCAGCTTTCTTCACAGCTCCTGAATGGCAGTGAGCAAGAAACACTTTTTCCTTTCGAGGCTTTTCTGTGTTTCATTTTGCCCCTGATTACAGAACCACAGAATCTTAGGGGTTGGAAGGGACCTCGAAGGATCATCTAATCCAACCCCCTTGCCAGTCAGGATCACCTAGAGGTATCACACAGGAACGAATCCAGGCGGATTTTGAATGTCTCCAGGGATGGAGACTCCACAATCTCTTTGAGCAGTCTGTTCCAGTGCTCTGTCACTCTCACAGTAAGGAAGTTTTTTTTTCTGATTACATTACACCATTACATCATTACATTGGTGTCTGCAGAGCATTCACCAATTCTGAAAACTTGCCCTAATTTAGGTGTGTTAATTTAGGATCCTTAGAGCTTCTGTGGTAATTAATCAATTATTCAATATTATCAGTGGTTTGTCTGTTACTTTTATGATGCAACAATGCTGGCCAATGGCTGTTTCTACTGCTTTATTTCTTTTCTTCAGGTCCTCAAGGTAAAAGGGGAAGTCAACATAAGCACCCTGCTTTACTTCTCTCTGAAGTGCAAGAGTTGAGATTGGAAGCACAGCTCCAAAAAGCAAGTGGCAGTTAGCAGAGCCCTCCTCAGGATGAGATCCAGCAGCTTTCTTCACAGCTCCTGAATGGCAGTGAGCAAGAAACACTTTTTCCTTTTGAGGCTTTTCTGTGTTTCATTTTGCCCCTGATTACAGAACCACAGAATCTTAGGGGTTGGAAGGGACCTCGAAGGATCATCTAATCCAACCCCCTTGCCAGTCAGGATCACCTAGAGGTATCACACAGGAACGAATCCAGGCGGATTTTGAATGTCTCCAGGGATGGAGACTCCACAACCTCTTTGAGCAGTCTGTTCCAGTGCTCTGTCACTCTCACAGTAAGGAAGTTTTTTTTTCTGATTACATTACACCATTACATCATTACATTGGTGTCTGCAGAGCATTCACCAATTCTGAAAACTTGCCCTAATTTAGGTGTGTTAATTTAGGATCCTTAGAGCTTCTGTGGTAATTAATCAATTATTCAATATTATCAGTGGTTTGTCTGTTACTTTTATGATGCAACAATGCTGGCCAATGGCTGCCAGGAAGTTCTTGAATTCTCTTGCTCAGTTATACAAGGCCTCAACCTCATCCTTTTAGCTTTGTAGGATGCATGTCCAAGTTTCCAAACTCATCTTAGAGTACAAATGCTGAGTTGGTTTGCTTTGTATATCATTCCACTGCAATTAGTCACTTGACAGGGAATAAGCCCTCTGCCTACTGGTCTCATTTGCACTTACCTTAATGCCACCTGACTTCAAAGACAAAAATTTGTTTGTTTATTTTATTTAAACAAAAGACTAGGTTAAAAAAAATAAAAATAAAGGCAGTGAGGAACGAAACAAAAAATGCAATCTCGAAGTCTGTTTCACATGGAAGTGTTTTCCTCACTGTGACTTTGGATCATTACAGCACATCTCAACCATAGCAGCCTAGGGATCAACTTGATTAGCACTCGCCTCCAAGTATTACTTCTCCCAGTGGGCTCCTATGTCTCCTTGGTATACTGGATTCTAGCTGGTAGAAATGAAGCTAGAAATAGCATGTTGATGTGCTTTGCTGCTATAACAGAAGTAGAGAAGGTAAGATCTTGTATTCAATCATCTGAGATGGGATCTTAGCTACATATTTATATAAAAGCATTTCCTTTTTAACAAGGAGACCTGACTGTATTTCAGATTTTTTGAGCTCTTCCAGAGATAGCAGTGTTAGTGTGAGCTGAACTGGGAATGCTTGCCTCTGAACTCATGAAAGTTTCTTCAACTTATTAATTCTCTGCTCATATTTTCCCTCTTGTTGAGGAAAACAATTGTATTCTAGCTGCAAATTAGACCTTCCCTTTCCAGGCAGAAAAATTTACATTGTGAAACATTTGTTTTTCTAACTGATGGCAAATGACATATCATAAAAGTTATCCACTACATGATAGTTTCAGTTGTCTGTAGCTTTTCTGACTCACTAAAGTGACTACTCACCATACCTTAATCAAACATCTGTTAAAATTAAGAGCAGAGTACATATACTAAGCTTATTTTCTGAACATTTCTTCCCTGGCAGTTGCTACACAACCAGCCTTTGCCATCTCCACACAGACCCTTCAGATAAGCCAACACATTTTAAGCTACTTTGCAGAAAAACAGACCCATAAACCTCTCTACATTAAAAAGAACCATCTTAAAAGTGGGGGTGCTTATAACCCAGGTAAAGCTCACCTTTCAATTGAGATGAATGTGATGCAAATGAGCAGTGAGTTAGTTTTAGGCAGCCTGGGCCATCATTGCTTCCCAGGGAAACAGAAAACTGCTGTGAGTAGTCTCCTTCTCCCCAGCACCTGGGGGTATGATTGCTCTCCTGATGCCTAGTTCCCACTGAAATGGAAGGGTATTGGTTACCATATTTATACTGAAGATCTCAAACTAGGAATTTAGCATCAGGCATGGATGTATTCTTATGGTGTTGACATTATTGAAATTCCCTTTGCCTCTGAACTGAGATGCTGTCTAGATACTAAGCTGGACTGAAGTGCACTTAGTACTTTATTGACTTAGTCAGATTTGAAGTTAAACTTAATGTTTTCAGGACCTCAAAATGATGGTCAAAATAGAGAAACATAGTGTCCTTAATACAGTAAATCAATCTACCTTATATATTAAGGTAGGGAGGACAAACGCAAGTGTAAGAGACTGGATTTTTCAATTCAGAGTTTCAACCTAAATGAAGTGGTTACTACAGGGAAGAAGGAGAGCAGAGCAGGAGAATAAAAATTTATATTAAAAACATAGGTATTAAACAAAATGCAGAATTTTATAATAGTAACCATAGATGGGGAAGGGTGGATGACAGGGAAATAAATTGTGTTTAATATACTCTTTCCCCCCTTTTCTGAATAATGAGGACAGTTGGTTTCATACATGTGCTAGGCATAAAGGGGAATTTGTAGAAAATGATACAGTTTTGTTAGCATGAAAGAATAACCTGTGCACCCAGCACACGCCATCTCTCTTTTGTTACAGAGGGAAAAAAGGTGAGCCTTTCTCTTCACTGCCCTTCTTAGAGGATCCCAGGGCAGATGTGACTGGATTTTCAGGCTGCACTTGCTCCTTTATTCTGTGCCTGGTGAATACCTACCACTAAATGAACAAATCAAGTAACTTTATTTAAAGCACTGCAATCTTTCTAGAAATATGTCAGTTTTAATTGTGCAAAATTTGCACTGGTGTGGGAGTATTTTGAAGCTTGTATTTATTGGCAGATACCAGTTTTTTTTAAAGTAATTACCTTGACTTTCTGCTTCACTTTGTAAGGTGCTATTTGGAAAACAGATCCCTTTCTTGAAGGGCTTTTTTTGATTTAAAAAAGAATCTGAGTCTCTCTTTGGGTGCTTTTTTAATTTAAAAAACAATAAAAATAATCATAAATACATTAAGAAAACCCCAAACCTTCAGAGTACATTCCGGGGGAAAATAACATTAAAAGCTGTAAACACTATCTTCTTTTATAGTTTGAGTGTCTGTATTATTCTCTCTGGTCGGGAAGCAGCAGTTGGAGAGGGAGAAATTTTGTTCACCAGGAGAGGGCTCTCGCAGTCCTTTGATATTACTGAATTTGGGAGTTTGAAGACCCAAAGGTGTAGCTACTGCAAAATTCATGCAAGAACTGCTCAAATCGAATGATGTTCACCAGTGTGCCATAGATCCCATAAATGTAAAATTTAAATAATCTGATTTTACTTAAACACTTTATTTTTAAAAAGTGAAAAATAAGGATGCTGTTGCAACCCAGCTCAATTTCTTCCTTTATAAGGATGTTGCTAAATGTTGTTAAACAGCATTTAAATTATATTATAGGATTCAACTTGTAAACAGCACCGTTGCCAACATGCAGATTAACCCCTACCGTGCTTGGGTTTGCCAAGAAAATTCCAGAGACTTAGGAAGTCCTTTCATTTTGTGGTGCTTAATATGGTTTAATCACTATTACAGGAATAGAAATTCCTGTTTCAAATAGGAAACAGCTTCTTTTTTTCTGCATATTATCTGCCATGTTTGCTGTCCTTGAAATAACCTTATGTAGCATGAAGGATAAATTTATATTGTGATGCAAACACAGAACCAGCCAGGCTCTACCACCTCTTATTACACCTCTTATTTCTTAAAAATAAACGCTGAAAAATCTTTATGTGAATGCTATTGCACAACTAGTGTAACAGATGCTATCTTAATTTCTGCTTTAAACAGAAGAAAGCAAGGTTATTTGTGTTCCTAACAATGGCTAAATGAACTCTGCTTTTTAATTCTTGTTATGTTATTGTTATAAATTACAGATTTATTTCTGCTTACAGTCTACTGAAAACATTATCCCAAGAAATTCATGCATGAGAAGCAGAAATCAATTTATTACAGCGCATGCAGTCAGTAATATAAGCAAAGAAAATAAGACATTATTAACTTCTGATTATATCCTTAAATAAAAGCTTTCTCTACCCTGGGATTTTTTGTTGTTGTTCATAAAATTATTAGTAAAGTCCTGTGGTTTATAGATTTCATAATTAAAGGGACAGGTGTGAAGTTCTATTTCAGCAAAAACAACTGCCAAACTGTGGAAAAGAAACCTTTGCTTTCATGCATTTAAACAAGTGTGAATGAATGTGAGGGACCAGCCCTCAGGACCTGTAATTGCTGGAGTTGGTGTCTAAACCCTATTGTAGCCCCTAAACAATATCTCGTTTGCATCCCAAAACGCCTGCCTGAGAGGATGGAGACTGCACTGATGGTCTGCATATGGCCTGAGGCTGCATGTGCAGCGATTGAGATAAGGATGGAGGGGCAGAGGGGGCAGAGGTTCACTCCAGCTGCTCAGGCTTGTGACTCAAACACGCTTCCTCATCCTTTCGAAACCAGGAAACCAGGCCTATAAAACGGGGCTGCAATGGTGGGCTTGGGGACTCTCACTGACACCAACTCTCCCCTGTTGGGCTGGCCCAACTCTGGATCCAGGACTGTTATCTATCTCTCTAAACTTTTCTTCTCCTTCTCTCTCTCTCTCTTCCTTCCTATCATCATGAAGAAACTCAAAGCCTAGCTGATTTTTTCTCAGGTTGTACAGCTTAAACATGTATGCGTTGTACTCTTGTGATCTAAATGTCAGCCTTAATGATTGTGCGTCCTTATTCTTCCTTCTATAGTTTTAAGTAAACTTAATATTCAAATACAGGGCTTGAGTGTCATTTCACCTTAATCTGATCAAGGGGTTTCGGACAGTCGAACATTTCCTCAGACCATGACATTTGAATCACTCTACCTGGAAGGGCCAGGTCTGGGACAAAGGTTGGATCCAGCCACACCGAGGCTCCTCTCTGAGAAGGAGTTTAGAAAGCAAGGGGGTCTGATCTGAAACTCCCTGGGTTGTGACAGTGAAATATGCTGCAGTGTTCCCCATGCTTTTTAGGGATATTTTGATGTATTTGACTTCTCATTTTTACACACGTGCTCCTTTTTCCTAGCATGACTCTCTTTAATAATTTTCATGGTAGTAATAAAACAAAAATCTTTTATCATTATGACACCTATTGTGCCATGTAATGAACCATTAAAAATGGAGAGAATACCCTTAGCAAAGAGAAGTTTGGTATTGCAGTTGTATGACAGTGCAAAGTTGCTTGGTCAGAGCACGTGCCAGAGCCTGCTTTCAATATGTTAAAATAAATTTGTCTTAATAGAAGAAAGTGAATAAATCTGTATATCAAACTATCTAGGGTTTTTTCCCATATTATTAGTAAGGCCTTAGGATCCTGGATGTATTCAGTTAATCAGCTAGTCCTGGCCTGACAGATTTCTTCATTCTCCAGAGTTATTCCTCATTCCCCCTCCAGAAAGTCTCACACAGGTGTCTTCCACAACTTTCTGGAAGGTCTTCAATTTTAGACTATTTCAGATTAAAAGAGAGAGTAAGTACCATAGAGTTTGCAGTCTTATTCACTGTTTTTTTTTTCAGCTATCTCATCTCTTCTATGAAAGGAAGAGCACTTGAGGGCCTCTGCTGTCTGCAGGTGTGATGATGTGCAAGGGGGAGATTGTTGTCATGTGCCCCTGAGAGAGCTCCTGGGAACTAACTAATTTGTCTGACATAAATGGCATTGGAGCAGCTTTTCTGAAGAACGTGCTCCCACAAAACCAGTAAGAGATCAACTGTGCCCTGAATGAGCTTCAGTCCCCAAATGACCTTAAGAAGTAATCTCAAGTGGAGCATATTGCAATGAACTTCTGAAGTTTGCTCATCAAGTTTTGCAGTGAGGATCAGGTAAGGTTGTGATGTCTGAAATGTGCTCTCATACTCTAGAATATTAATTGAGAGAATGCATCATCAAGGCTTCAGACAATTGCCATTATGAGATGTGTGTTGAAACTGATGGAGTCTTTAAAAATACATAATTGTTTTGCTTATATTGAGTCCCAGTAGTTACATAAAAATGAGATTAATTTTCCTGCAGTAAACACCTTGCACTTTTCCCAGTTGTGCTAACACCACAAAAAACCAGAACCAGCAGAAAGTAAAGATTAAGATTGTATTCTGATGTCTTGTGCAGCTCTTTAATGCTTAGGCTAAAATGTCAAAATCCTTATGAAATAAACCCTAATTTTGTGGAGAGACTCAGAAAGCCAAGGAGTCAAAACAGTAAGATTATAATCTTTTTCAACATAAATAAAGCTGGAGGTAAGGTATGAAGAGGCGAAAAGGTTACTTGTAATAAGGATTATTTTATTTATCTCCCTGCTGAGCTGTTTTTCTGAGAAGTGTAAAAAAAAAAAAAAAAAAAAAAAAAAAAAGTCATGCAGATTTATCATTATAATTAATGGTCTTGTGGTCTGTCATTAAGTGGATTTCAGGTTTTTGTGGCTCCTACTGAGTCTGAGGAGTTGAACAACTGCTTGTTTATCACCAAGTTACTCTCCTCGAGAAATTTTGCATCAGAAATGCCTTTGAAATCCTTTTGTACATTATTTTATTCACAGGGACAGTAATAAATGTTTCCCGCTCAAAAATGTCCAATTAATGTGACATTCAAGTGGTATAAACATGAGCTTTCTGCTAAGACAAAGCAAACATTTGTTTAACTGGATGCAAGAGCGGGGCCAACCTACTTTAGTCTTGAATGTCAAATCACTATTCTGATAATTTCCCAGAGGAGTATTTTAAAGCCTTATTATTAGAAGGATCATCTTAATGTGACTACAAGGGCAAAACGAAGCATTGAAATTTGTTCAAAAGAGCTGAATTTGGATTGTGACAGTATTTCTTAACAATAGTATGTAATGAAGTAATTTCATAACTTTCAAATACTTTTCAAAAGCAAACTAGAGTAGTAAAAGTCTGACTTGTATAATTCTACTGTATTTACAACAATTATGCTAGTTGTACCCTCATGTATAGCTCAGCTTTTTGACAAACACTGTGACCACATCTTCCTGTCTGCAGTTATGTTCTTTCTGGGGAAATAATTTTTTTGACAAAGTTTGTCAGAATGAATAAAACTATTTTTTCCAAGGACATGCTGTATTAGGCTTTTTTCCCCTTATTTTCTTTCTATCTGTAATGAGACACAGTTTAATAAGGAGACCAGGAGATCATGGTAACCTTTGGGGTAGAGGAGCTGTCACTACTAACTCTGAATTTGCAGAGATTTAATAATAGGTGCTGTGGTAAGAGTCACTGGCATGTGGACAGCATCATACCCTACTGGATGACACAGATTGTCCTGATGGCACAGAATGATGCATTATGCGTGATCACAGGCAAAACTATACTTATGAAATGGTTGGAAAGAAAATGCTTTTACTTTAAAGAAACATTTTAAGGAGGTTAAGGGCAGATGTATCTGTATTCACTCACTAGCTGTTAACTTCCTCAGATTCAAACATTTGCAATAGGCTTCCTGATCACATGTGAGATTAGCAATGTTCAGCAGTGCTGTCACAGACTTGTCCCTGACAGACACTTGAGGAGGGTCTGGCTCTGATGCATTCCTTTGTCACTGGTACAATGTGGCTGGCTAATGTTAGCGTGGGTGCATTTCTATTGCTTTCTGTCTTTTGTTTCTCCTCCTTTCCCAAGCCACTTCAACTGAATATGAACAATAACAACAGCTCTACCTACCTTCAGTGGGAAAGCAACTTTCAACCAATTAAATATACCTACAATAAAAAATACATACTCTTGGGTCAAAACCAAGCAACTTCAGTAGTCTTCATTACATACTGCATTAGAAAAGATGAGGGGGTTGGGATTCAACAGCATATAAAAAGAAGACTTGAAATGGAAGAACAAAAAATTTGACCTCAGAGATTGTAAACCATATGCCATGATTAAAAAATGGTTCAAAAATTTACCTAATAGTCTTTAAAAAAGGTCCTTCACGAGGATCATGATTTTATACCATTATTGTGGTCATCTGGTGAAAAAAACTAGGACCAGAGTCCTGTTACTGCCCTACAACAGTTCCAGTCTTCACTAATGTATTTTATGTCCAGGACTTTTAATTGTAAATAATATAGGCATAATTTAGGTTTCATCAAAATCAAAGGTTAAATTCCTGGACCCAAGAGTATTTATTAAGGACATCTTTCTGGAGATTATGACATTTAATACTGTTTATCTTGAATGCTGCAGACAGATGCTGGGACTACTGTGAGAAAATATTGATTTTTTTTCAAAAGTGCAGTGATAGATGACAGACCTCTGTGAATTATAGAAGGGCTTTTTAATCTGTTGATAATCTTTCAGTAGGGAAGTTTTCCATGCTGCCTGCCCAATACTTCTCAAAAGGAGAGTTGGAGCCTGGCATGATTGAGAGCACACAATTTTTTTCCTGTCTGCTTTCCTCGCTCGGTTCTCACACATCTTCAGTAGTGGATTTATTTTCTTCCCTTTCCTCAGGTGCTCATAGTGCTGAGAAGGAAACGATTTTGTCATGAGAGCTTCCAGGCTCCAGTAACAAGGCTAAGTACCTGGAAAGGCTGCTACAGAATCACAATTTTTTTTTAGTTGGAAGGGACCTTAAAGATCACTGAGTTCCAACTCCCTTGCGTGGGCAGGGACACCTTCCACTAGAACAGGCTGCTCAGAGCTCCATCCAACCTGCCCTTGAACACCTCCAGGGATGGAGCCCCCACAGCATTTCTGGGAAGCCTGTTCCAGTGTCTCACCACCCTTGCACTGAAGAATTTTCCCCTGATCTCTAACCTAAATCTCTCTTCTATCAGCTTAAAGCCATTGCCCCTTGTCCTCTCAACTGCAAGCCCCTGTAAAAAGACCCTTCCCACTTTCCTGTAGGCCCCCTTCAGGTACTGGAAGGTCACTATGAGGTTCCCCCTGGAGCCTTTTCTTTTTCAGACTGAACAAGCCCAACTCCCTCAGCCTGTCCTCATAAGAGAGGTGCTCCAGCCCTCAGATCTTTTTCGTGGCCCTTCTCTGGACACGTTCCAACAGGTCCACATCTTTCTTGTGCTGGAGACACCAGAGCTGGACACAGTGTTCTAGGTGAGGTCTCACCAGGGCAGAGCAGAGGGGCAGAATCGCCTCTCTCGATCTGCTGGCCACACTTCTTTTGATACAGCCCAGGATGTTGTTGGCCTTCTGGGCTGCAACTGCACTTCAGTGGCTCATGTCCAGCTTTTGATCCACTAGTACCCCCAGGTCCTTTTCCACAGGACTGCTCTCAAGCGTGACCTCCCCCAGCCTGTATTCACATCTTGGGTTACCTCAGGCCAGGTGCAGGACCCTGCACTTGGCCTTGTTGAACCTCATGAGGTTCACCTGGGCCCACTTCTCCTGCTTGTCCAGGTCCCTCTGGATGGCATCCCATCCCTCTGGCATATTGGCTGCACCACCCAGCTTGGTGTCATCAGCAAACTTGCTGAGGGTGCTCTCAATGCAACCAGCAGCAATGTGGTTTTCCTCTCCTGCTTGCCTCTGCCCACTCTCACATCCCTGAAGCCCTGCTCAGGCTCTGCCTCACCAGCCACCAGTCCTGTTCCCAGGAGATGGTGGCAATGGCTTCCCCACTGCAGGTAGGGACTCTGCACTGCCTGCTGTGATTACAGCCACTCTAAACCTATGGGAGCCATACCTGTCTGTCTCAGCAGCTACCAGTTACCATGGCACTATAAAGAAACACAGAGGTTCCAACCTCTTCCCCACAACCTAAATAAATATACTCCTCCTGGCACCCTCAGCCCTGCTGGCCTGGCAGGCTCAGGAGTGACCCAGCCACATCAGCACTTCTTAACTGGCACCTCTTTCTTTTACACTGAAAGAGGAGGGACAAAGGCCCGCTATTAACATTGTATCTTTGACATTTACAAAAAGTCAGTTTTGACAATGATATGAACTAAAAAACCCCCACATTTATTTTCCTCATGCGAGTAGTCACAAAAGTTTTAACATTAATCTTACACAAAGACCAGCTGTCTGAGGGTTTTTTTTCCAAACTTTATTTAAGTTTCATTAATAGAGAGGGATCTATTCTGCTTCTTCATTCTTCTAACTCCAATGGGATAGATGATTCTACAGCTGGTGTTTTCTGATTGCATTTAGTGGGTGCTATCAACTCCTGCCTTCCCATTTAGATTTTTAGTTACAGAAGGAATGGGTCCATAGTAGTATGGCTGGCCTAAGGATTTGATTAAAGTCATGTGGTATTGAAAATCCATTTTTATGTTCTTTTTTTTCTAGGAAGTATATATATGTATACCTGCACATTCTGTATACATATGAGAATGATAAAATGTCATTGAATATTGTGATGAGATACATCTTCCCAAGATATTGACATATATCATGGAGACATCACATTGCTGGTCACTGTTATGCAAGAAGCCCATAGAAGCATCTGCTGCACCTCAAACCAGATGAGGACTACTCAGGAAATATGAAGTGGAGGGATCCTAGTGGTTTGAATTTCTGTTGGTTTTTTTTGTTTGTTTGTTTTGTTATGTTTTTTTTATGTTCCGGACTGGAAAAACATTAAACATATGTTGTTTCCTCTCCCACTCATAGAAGTTAATGTTTTGGGAGTTGCCTTCTACCTGATTTCACTTGCTACTGCTGTTTTCTTCTTGTGTATTCCTTGCTGGTACTGGGACCAAGTTGCACTGGCTATTGAAGGAAGTTGGAAGGTGGAAAACTTTTTTTATTTTTATTTATCACTTCTGAGGAAAACCAGTAACGTTTCAGGGATGTCAAAATAAAATGCTGATGGTTGCTATATAAATAAAAAGAAAATATGCATTCTCCCACCACTGATTGTCTTAAAAAGAGAAAAAGAAAGATTAAGTGGCACAGGATTTAAGCAAGTTCAGTAGCTGTCTTGATTTAATTCTCTATTGCCAAATTACAAATTGTTATGCTTTGCTCAGCATGAAGTGTAGGGAGCAGAGTTACTGGTTTCAGCCAGGAAAATGGATATACATACAAAATCACCAGTCTACACACTAATTTTTGTGCACCTCAGAAACTAGAGGAAGGCCTTATTCAAATTTTAGCACTAATCTGTGTGTCATACACAGTAAAAGTGAGTAGAATTTTATCTGAAAAGAATCATTACTGAATACAGTTATTTTATATTGAAATAACAATCTTAAGTATAGAAGTTAAAAATGGTTGAAATTTTGAAAGCATAGAAGGAAAGGAAGGAATAGAAAACAAATAGCAAATAGGAAGGTAACAATAAAGTTAAAAAAAAAATAATGCCAGAAAAATATTAATATGACTGCTTTCTTATACTTTTATACCATTTGGTTACATCACATGGTATAAATAAAGTTAAATTATATAGTACAATGATAAGAAAACATGTAGACATGAATAGGGCATATATTGCTGTAACTTCTTTTGAACTACATCGTCTTCTGGTTGTGGATTTAATTATTTGTTTCCTAAGTTTACCTACCAAGATTAGCTATAAATATTATTGAATTAAACTACTTAAAACTTTTAAAAAGAAATTTTAAAATATAGTTCCAATATTCTGTACCATATGTACTCTATAAAATAACATACTGTAGGTTTTTATGAGGTAATAATCCGCAAAACGCAATAGTCAGTGTCCAGGAAGACACTATTAAAGTATATAACCAGCCAAGACAAAGAACAGTGGGTTACTGGGAACTACACTTCAGGGCAATACCTTAACGACAGAAGCAAAGATATTACCCACTGGTATGTAATAAACTCCTTAGCAGATGATGGCTTGGGGAGAAAAGGTCTCAGAATTGTAACATTGTGACCAAAAGATGTGATGATTCCTCAAAATCAAATAATGGCTTTCACTTTTGGAAATGAAGTAACTCGAGGCAAAAAAAATGCACAATGACCCTTCCTATACAGCCATTTATAAAAATAATAACTTTATTTCTCAGCCTGGAAGGGCTACGTAAAAAGCCTACTGGATTAGAAATTTTAGTGGAGAAAAGGAAAGAATCACCAGCTGGGCCTGGTGCGAGGCTGTACAGATTAAAACTCAGGGCAGACACTTTGTACATTTACATCCTGAGGGTGGAGGTGGGTTATTAAGTTAAGAGTAATCCAGAGAGGGGGCAGGAGGGCCGTGATGAGGGGAAGAGAATATATATACACACCCTTCGCATTTCTCCTATGAAATGTAATATGACTTCCTTAGGAAAGATGTGTATGATTTAAATTTGGAAGGGAAAGTACTGGTCTGGTTAAAAAGGAGAGAAAGAGAGAAGGGAGTGAGATCCAGAAAGTGCTTGTGTGTGTGTGCAAGCACATATACACGTGTTTATCTGAAAGCTGTTGCAGCTCTCCAAGGCAAGTGGGTCAGCTATAATGAAGTGCAGCAAGCTTTTGCTTTTTAGTAACAGAAAATAAAAGAGCCTGCTGTCTTTCCATTTTCTTTTTCTTTCCACTCTCACTTCCTTAGGTAATGAAGGCTTACTCTGATCAGAAGCAGGTTGTATGTTCAGAGGGGTCATCATTGTAAGAACAAAGGCGTAACTATAGATAAGCTCAGGCCTGGCTGAAAATTACATAAAACAAGCCATAGCAAAAAATTGGCTAAGGAAATCAGAGATAGGCTGTACTGTCTAAACATAGATGGAAACAATCTAGACAAGAACACATACCCACAAACCCATTCAAGGGAATAAAAAGGCAACCTGGGAACAGCCGCAAAGCATCTTGCAAAGATGTTGCAAAGTAGGAGTCAAAAAGCTAAATATTTTCTCATCACGTCTAGAAACAGATGTTCAGCTATCTTAGAAAACAGGCAAAGTTGGCACTCAAATAGTCTCAACAATTGTTATTTAGTAAACAGTATGTATTTTATTATAGTTTTATGACAGTTAATACTGATATGTCTAAGTAGTCTTACATTTATTACTTATTATATATTCTGTTTAATTCCAAAGTACAGGTTGCCAGTATTTCAGGAAGTGGAAATGGTATTCTGGTTTTGTACACTGGGCATGATTTCGTATGTGTAACAGATAGAAGGATATTACAGCGTGTGTGTATTTTTCAGGCCAATGCAAGAAATACATGCAGCTGTAGAACTCTCCATTCACACAAACTGCTACTAATCACAACCAGGACTACCTAAACTAAACTAATTTAGCTTTTACAGCTGTACACATCAGTAAACTTGAAAGCCAAACTTGTTTGTTTTATTTTACCTTGGGGCACATAAAATCATGGTATTTGGCAGCATGGAATAAGGGACATTAAATCGGCTTTTATGCTGTTGTTAAGGAACCCATAGAGGATGGGATTCAAGCAGCAGGACATCATACCCAGTAAATGGCATATACAATATACTAATTTAAAATGTCTGTTAGAAATGAGAGTGGCATTAAAATCTGTCACAATGTGGAAAAGGTGAAGAGGCATCCAACTGAATCCAAAAACTAGGATTAGCACTGTCAGTCTGCAAAAAACTTTCCGAGATCTTGTCTTAATTCTGATGGTGGATCTTTGTACTGTAATCACGTCCTGGATCTCTGTGTTTTCTTCTGGTTTCATCTCAAAACAGATAGGTATCCCAGGGATGAATTTACTAGAGGCAGCAAGCTGGCTTTTTTCTGTGCCAGAGGTTTCTGGAAGGCCTCTGGAATGAGAATCCTGATGATGCCTTGAAATAACTGGCATCACACTTGAAGTCTTTTTACTGTACCTTCTGTGGTGCTTCCTGCCAAACGCGCAGCTCCACCTGGAATGGCCAGAGGGCTGCACCTGTGTGCCAGTACTCTTAGAGGGATGAAGAGTTAGGTTTATCATCTCCTTTTCTTCAAACTTGGCTTCCTTGCTTGACAGTCTGGAACCTATGCTCCTGCAGACGCTGGTGTGACTAGCAGTTAAACACACCAGGGGCAATATATACTGCATGAACAATAAGGCAATTGTAAAGGCAATTCTGTAAGAATCAGAAGGCCACGACTCAATACACAAGAGCCTGTTCTCCAGTGCCTCTAGATTGAGAGTTTTGCTGAGGTCCACAGTTTTGTGGAAAACTGGCAGAGGGGAGCAAATTGCAAAGCCAAATATCCAAATGGTCACTGTTAAGAAATAGCCTTGTTTTGCTGTTAAATTGCTAGAAAGGGGATATTTGATCATACAGTACCTGACTGCAGCGATAGATACTAACATCAAAGTTGAAACTAGAACTGATGCACACTGGAGGAAGGGCATTACATGGCACATGACAGTGCCAAACATCCATTGGTCAAGCAAGACAGATGTCAGTGTGAAAGGTGAACAAAACAGCACAACTAAGATGTCTGAAAATGCCAAGTTACCTATAAGAATGTTTATTATTGTCTTCTGCTTGCGCTTGAGTAGAGCTGTTAGTATAAGCAGATTTCCTATGAAGCCAGCCAGACTTATAAGTGTGTACAGCCCAATAAGGAAGTACTGTATGTCATCAACACTGCTCTTATAATCTTCCCAGGCAGAAAAATTCTTCGCAGTGGCAGAGGTATTCTTGGTCAGTGTCCTGTTGTTATGGGCTTTGAATCCAAAATCCATTTTACAGTCCTGCTTAGAACAACAAAGACATTAATTAGGACCTGAAGGAAGGATGATACTGCTATTAATCAGAATGTAAAGGAGTATAAATTTACTTTGTATCACCTTAATGCAAATAAATTAATAGTGACGTTATTCTACTGTGAGGTGGATCCTGCTTAATTCAGGTCAACACAAATTAGTTTCATAGGATTTATCATGTCGTGTGCAGCAGACTAAGGCCTCCTACCTGGCCGCTCACATGGGACAATGGCAATTTAGGATTCTGCATTATGACTCTGGCTTTTACCTGTGCTTCACTACAGACCATATTGTCAGCCTTTCCATGAGAGAGCAGTTAGCTACAAAACCAATCCATTTAGAGCTGGTGAGATTACTCATGTGAGTAACAGCTCATTGATACGAGTAAGGAAATTGCAATCACCATCTGGGCATGTGCCAAATCATTACAGGACAGCAAATTACAATGACAGCATCTGAAAATATATGATTTATTTTTTTTTTACATATGCTAACAACTGCAGTAGTATTTCTTACCATGCTAGTGCAAAACTGACACAAAATAGTAAGATATCGCAAGTGTTTGTGTCTTGCAAGTAATATGTTGGGCAGAGGGGAAAAGAACTAAGCCTTGCCAGCTTCTTACAATGTTGAGTTAGAATGCTTTTTAATAGCTAAAATAGAAGTAAGGATTGGATATGTGAATTTAGATAATCTAAATACTATAATTTTGTGTGTACAAGCAGGGTGGCATTAATGCAGATGATTTCTGTTTGATTTTATTTTTTCCCAGTCTCTAGTGAAATAGTGGAAAACCATATAATAGACATAACAACACTATCTGACACTACTCTTGCCTCTAAACTAACTAGACTAGAGATCCTGTAAGTGATCCTTTGTTTCTGTATTCATATTATTGGAAGTTTTGCTTTTGGTGGGCTTCTCTATACAACTATTAGCTAGAGAAGTAAATAGGTTTTTCTTAATTTTTCTGAGGTTATTTCTGCTAGTAATCATCTGAAAACAATATGATCTGTGAACCACAGTGACCTCCAAAATCAGCTTTTTTTTTTTTTTTTTTTTTTTTTCTCTAAATGTGACTCAACATAATTTTTGTCTGGATAAAATACATTCCCCTACCTCAGGCTTATGGAATTATGTCCCTGATATGTCATAACTTTGTCATTTTTTCCCCTTTGTTCAGCATGGGGGAGCAATGGGTTTTGCTATGACTGATGCTTTTGCAGATTTCAGTGCATGTCTGCTTTCGGTAATCTGCAGAGTCTTTTGATTTATGAAAGCCATTTAAACTGTATTTCAATATGAAATATTATCTGCCCAATATTTTCAGGGTGAACGTTCCATTATCTTTTCACTACCACATTCATCTTAGCTGAGAAGTGTGTAGGAAAAACCCTCACATATAACTGAGGAGTTAATACTGAAAAAGCTGTAAGTAGAAAAATTTCTTTTTGCTTGGACATCTGCCTTTTCCAGTTTATATATTGCACAGATTAAGAGAGCACTGCTAGTTGACCATCCCACTGCCTGGTAGCAGGTTTGAAAAAGATCAGGAGTTATTTGAAAACAGAAAATGGAACTTTACACAAGAGCTAGATCTGTCCAAGTCTTGATTATTAACAAACCAGTCAATGGCTGAGAATAGGAAAACTAATAGGAGAGAGGGAAGGAAATCCAGTACCATCTTGAGATTCAAAAAACCCTCAAAAATTCTTACAATGTTCTCAAAGTGTAATGACTCTAAAGAAATTATCTTTTCATTTTTGTATGTGTGCTACATGTGCAACTTTTTGCCAAGAGTTATTCTGTATATTCTTCTAACTGATACTAGGTTGGAGGACTAACCTGTAAAGGAGATAAAACCGGCAGGTGTTTCTCTCTCAGAAACCTGGACGCTATGATTGCTTTTAGAGTACCTACAGGTGTTTTCAGTAACAGTTAAATTCCCACATGTAGTTTCATGTGTCCTAAGGTCACACAGTGACAATGCAGACTGATGTTTAAGTTACAGTTACAGCTACATGGGAAAGTTTTGTTGATCTATATACCAAAACTGCAGCTTCCTGGTGATATTGGCTGTCATTGAAAAGGTTAATCATGGGCCACAGGTTTATCAGTGCTTGGAGAAAAAGCAGGCATCCCTACTCATAGAAAAGGCTCTCTATGTAGGTAGTCCATTCAGTTTCAATTATGTGCTGCAGTCTGAAGAGAAATCTGTCTGTTTGCATTCATTTTTGTTTAGTTTTAATCAATGGAATCTATTAAGAGATCTTTAAAAAAAATCTGGTGGTGTTGCAGCTGCTCTTTCAGCTTGAGTGCCACTGGCAGTAAAAATACAAACGAAAGTGTTCCTCCTGTACCCCTGATCTTCAGTCCCCAAACTCATATTAGCATACCACTGATTTCACAGGTCTGTGTGCACCTTTTGGCATTTATCTTTCTGCTTTAACAGCTGCTTCTATTTTGGGGGTTTGCTCACTCTCCCTCTTGTTAGTGCAGCATGTAGCTGTAGCTTTCAGGGAAATGAAGATTCCTGAAAAACCCACTGTGGGAAATAGAATTAAATAATAGAACCTCTTTTGAAAATGTTCCCCTCATATTTGAAGTGTATTTCTAAACTGAATGCGCCCCAGTGCCAGGGTTCTCAATATCAAATTTAATCAACCTGAAGATACCTACTAGTGGTTTTCTATTTGTTGCTCCACAAGCTGGATCACTTTCATTTCCTACATCAATTTGCCAATAAATGAGGCCCTCTTTCTGTAGTCCTGGTCTGCATAAACTCCCTGAGACTGTGCTCAGCTACACCTGCATGAGATCACACCCTGTGAGCTTTCAGTGGGTTTGTTTTGGCCTCCTTTAGTTTTAGTGAGATGCTTGAGACAGGAGGCTAGGCTGCACAAGGCAGGCTGACTGCAGTTTTGTGTCAGGATCCAGGGTCGATTTGAATATTTACTGTGATAATCAAATCAATGCAGTTAACATTAAATACAAGGAGTATTTGTGGTTATCTTTTACCACAAAATGTATTTTATGACAGTTGATGTACCCTCATCTTAAAAGATTTAACGTAACTCAGGTCATATTTATCTGAGATACACCTCAGTTTGGCTGTCTGATGTGACTCCTATTTTCACCAAAATCATGCCTCAGAAGAGTTTTCAGCTGCAGTTGCTCTGAAGAGTGACAGGGAGAACTTAAACCATTATTCAGGTTTAACTGAGTTAGAGGTACCACATAACCAAAACTATGCTAGTTTAACACGTTCAAAATATTATTAAAATTAATCTCATTATTCCACTTAAAGTTATAACTTAAAATAGTAATTTAGATGAGAGAATAGGCTAGGTACTTCTCTTTTGCTACATATCTCAAGGGAAATGTTCATTAATACACAAGTTAAGCAGGCAACCATCCTCCTCTGAAGGCAACTGGTCTTTCAGATGCTCTCTTAGATGAGCAACTTATATATGGGTTTATTACTGGATAAGAGCATATATCCTACAATATTATTATCTGTTAAGTTGGCTCTCAGTTCAGTCTGTATATACAGTATCTATACAGGACAATTTTTACAGCTGTGAACAAATTACAATTTGAGAGACCTTTTTGTACCTTAAAAACAATTAAAGACACACACACAGGGATGAAGCAAAATCTGAACAGTCCCTGAGAAATACAGCCTTTCTGCTCCCATAAAACTGGAGTGATTTCTCCATAATACTGGAGAAAAGAAGGTCTGAGAAAGTCTTTAAACTTCTACGCAGTTGCAAAGAGTTAATATGACAGCCTGTAACTGCCTGACCACCTAAGCATAAGGAAAGCACTGAGCTATGCTGTTGCTACTTGAGAAATTTATGCCCTCACATCATAAAAGACCGAGATAAAGTCTGAGTCAATTGAAACCACTGAAGAGTCACATTCACAGCAGAAGCTGGAGATGAAATGCTGCTGCTTCAAATGTTATTCATTACATGCAACAGCATAAACAAGGCTGAGAACCCAGGAGAATTCAAAAGATTGCGATTACTTCAGAAGTCCAGGAAAACAGATTTTTGTGCGTGTTGATGCTACGCCTCTTCGTGTGCCAAACTAAAAGAATTGCAACATTGTCCTGGAAAAGAGAAATACAGCTTCCCAAGACAAGCAAAAGCCAACTAATAAGATTATTTCTCCAGCTCCAAGGAAATGTTACGCAATGTAATGGGGTATTTGTTGGTCAGAACAGAGAACTGGAAAAGCACGACTACATTTTACGCCAGGGAGCGCAGCAGCTCCAGCCTTGCAAAAAACCCAACCCGACCGAAAACGGGAAAGACTCTAATTTTTGCCCTTCTCCGCCTCGCTAGGGCATCGCTTGGCACTGCGCGCCCCGCACCGCCCCGCTCAGCCCGGATCCCGCATCCCTGCTCAGCCCGGAGCGCCGGGCCCAGTGCAGCCGCCTCGCTGCGGGCCG
>NW_009952973.1:5874894-5885666 GCF_000747805.2 Chaetura pelagica | reverse complement strand
CTCAGCGCCGGAGCCGCCGCTCGGGCGCATGTCGGGAGGCTGCTCCGGGCGGGACGTGGAGCCGGTTATTTTCGGCTGGCACGGTATGACAATTAGAGTTTCCATGGAAATACAGTGGGACTGTCAACAACCACGCGCTCGCCAGTATGTGAGGGACGCGCTCGGTTTCTCACCCGGAATTCAGGACGCGGCGTTTTGCCGAGGCGAAATGCGCTGCGTGTGGCGGGACATCGGGAAGCGTGAGCCGAGCGATCGCAGAGCAGTGACCTGAGCGCTCGGCGGTTCCTCTCTCTTCGGGTAGAGCAGAGCTCTGGCCGTATTCAGCCGTACTGCTCAAACACCCTTTAGTTTTTCACCATTATGTTCGAACAGGTGGGAGGTGATGGATTTCCCCCAAACAGTGTTCCTTTCTGAGTTGAGAAACTGAGTTCTTACAGAGACAAGTATCTGCAGGATGGTTTGGATTTGATCTGGGCCGTCAGTGGGAAGGCAGGGCATTTTTTAAAAGGAGTATTTTAAAGCGTAGAAATTGGTGGGTATGTCATAACACAAAGCATGAAAAGACAAATTCTGCTCTTCCCGCCAGCTGCTCTCTTCTAGCACGAGAAGAGTCATTGATCATAGTCCAATTACAGGGCTACTGGAGAACTGAGTGACATGTGGGTCTCTGGGAGCACAACCGGCAGAATCTGACACAAAAAAGGAATGAGTTTTTCATTTTCCAAGGCGCTCCTTCGACAGTTGGTATTAACACAGCACTGCAGAAAAGCTGTCAGTATAATTAGCCCGTGAAAAGCTGCCACGCAAAGACTGAGCGGCTGGCTGGAACAGACTGTAAAATAACTTTTCAAAAGTCCAGTTAGGTTCTTCATTTAAGTTAGGTTAAACCCCACCATTTTAGGGTAAGTGGTCAGGAACAATTAACCCTAATCTTCAGTGGATGAGCTCAGGATGTCAGGGGGGGGCTGCATCCCATCGTTTTTCACCCGCTTTTGCATTATTCACCACCCACTGCTGGTGAATCACGGCATGTGCAAGTGGAGCACAGGGAGCTGCCAGGTGGAAGTGACGTGCCAATCTCATCCTTTAAGACAGTTCTGTTACTCACAAAAGAGAACAAAAATAATCCTTTTTATGCCTGAGCAGCTGTTCTTAACATTTTTTACCATCTTCCCACCTTACACTGGTGGCATTGAAGATTTTCAAGCAAATATATGACCTGAAGGTAGAAACCCATTCTGGTTGTAAACTGTGATGGGGCTTTAAGACAGTATTCCAGGGCAAAAATGTACCTGGATTTCCCTTATTCCAGGGGAGCTTCTCACATTGTTGACCACACTGCTTGAGGTGGATGCTCCTTCCTGGAAAGGGGGAAGTTTTAGAGACACAGTATCTTTCTATGAAAATTTCTGGCTACAGTAGACTGACATTGTCTTTAAAAAAACAACAAACATCTAAATTTGCTGGCAGAGCCCACAAATGGGAAATTATGGTTTCTTGCATTGCACACCTATGATTTATGTGGGGTGCAATTTTGTACCTTTGTAGACGTACCAACAGCCTACCCCCATGTTGATGGTTTCTAAGGAGGACAGTCACTTACTACAGTTTCCCCAACAGCTTCCAGAAATTATGTGCTTCTTCCCAGGAGCAGTCAGTAAGACAAGTGTTTCTTCCTCAAAGCAATTTTCTTTAAGAACAGAATATCACACTTGTTTTGTTAGTTGTCTTATTTCAGGAAAGTTCATCAACCAGTAATGTACTGGCAGGTGTGGGTTTGTTTGGAGTTTTTTTCCCCCTGAGCCTGTAAATAACACCAGATTTCTCTCAGCTGTATTTGGACAACTCATCCCTGATAGTGGCACACATCAGAGTGAATTATTATTCCAAACATTACAGTTTCTTTCTTTTCACTGTGTACCTCTGTCTTGCTAGTAATAATACTGAATAATAAGATTGGTGATCTAGAGACAGGAGAGTACTGACATTAAGGGTATCTAATGTCAGGACTGACAACACGTAGCAGTAGTACAAGTCCCCTAGAAACCAGTCTCCATAGGGTTTGTTGAAACCATAGAGAAGTCCTTGCGGAAGTAAGAGATGCTGATAGTGAAAGATAGGTGTTCTAGAGGAGGTGGGGAAGAAAAATGCTGCATTGGAGAGAGGAGGCTGGGATTCCTGAGTCAAAGGGACACGAAAACACAGGAGAGAGCCCTGTGGTTATAAGAATACAAAATATTTTTTGCATGTTTCTTAACACATTCCTAAACATGTTATTATTTTGGGAGTATACCACTATCTTATAAAATTTAGCCTATAAAGGCTGACTGTGAAAGACACGAAGACTCAAACTACCAGCTGAAGTTGGTGAGAACTGATGAATGCCACAAAAAATCAAGGTCTAAGCCACCTAATTGTCTACTTTCCATGGTATGTGGTCAGTTGCCCTGAGATAAGCTGGCTGTCTATTAATCTAACGTTACTGTAATGTCTGCTACTAATGGATCACCTATCCACGGGCAAGACAGTCTAAAATGGTAGGACATAGGTACAACAGAGTTTGAGGCATTTTGTGAGATACATAAAAGGCATGTCTGTTGGTCAAAATTTTTCACACACGTCAATACAACTGTTCAACCCTGACAAAAATACTATTAAAATACTGTTGCAAAATACTATTAAAAATGCAAGTAATGTCTGGCTTCTGTGGATGTGGATTTGGCCTACCCCTCCCACAGATTCTTACTTCACTGAAAGCAGCTGGGCATGAAGACAGCAAGCATTAGACTACTAAACAGGTTGCAATCGTTGAGATGTCTTTTTGACGAAAGGAAGGACATCTGACGGTTAGCTAATAAAATACTTCCAAGGGTGAGCATGTAATTGATCATTTTTGCTGCCTAATGTGTCATCACATTTGTTGGCTGGTTATACACGCATTGACTATTAATGGCCCTTCTGGATGATCACACTGAAGCAAGAGGCCTATTTCTGCTTCATCTGAAGCCAGCTGAGAGCTTGTGTATGAGTGTGAGTTTGAACCCTGAATGGACAGACTGGGATGGCCATAGCAGAAAACCTGACTCAATATTTTAGCTGAGTGGGTATAATTTACATTATATCTCAAGCAGTCTTTAAGTAACATTTCATGTGATCTGGACAGCTTTACACTAGTTAGCTTGGCCATGTTGTTAAAAGTGGAACTGCAGCAGCAAGATTCTCAGCAGAGGTTAAGCACATAATTATTCACACAGCTTCTTTGGGTTTGTGACATTACCCATCAAATGAAGTGTTGTTTGTTATGTTTGGTGCCAGTTGCAATTGTTGCAGAATAAACATGCCCTTACCCCAACAGAGATTTTGCTGCTATTCTCATTGCACTCATCAGCAAAATATCTATTTAGTCTACTGATTACAGAGTTATACCCCGTGGAGCATGAGTTCCCTTACCTGTGATTCTGTTAATGTGAAATGCAAGTACTTCAATGGTACTAATGTTCATTGCTAGAAAATAGAAATTATGAAAATAAAGTTAAAAAAATCTTCAGAGAATGTTTCCATTCATTTCCATAGTGGTGATGTCAGTTTGTTTTATATGCACTAGAAACCACGGAAGTGTTCTTTCACTTGATGGATTTTAGATTTTACAGGGGGATTGCATTGCATGAACACATGACAGTGTATATTAATGAAAGTGCAAGTCTCATTTTGTGACATTTTTTCTTTTCCGTTTGGGAGAGTTACAGTGAGAGAGAATTTTAATGGGTTGATCTCTTGGCATATTTTTTCCATTTTTCTCAAAGACATCTTGTTCTCTTCTCAATGTTTTTACTTCAAAGAAATTCTGTATTCTTTAACTCAAGCTGTTCTCTTTCCTTAGTTGAGATACTTGTGCTCTGTTTATTGTACTTCTTCTCTTTTTGCAATGTCATGCCTTCACACAAATAAGCATACACAAACAAACACAGACTTCCCAATCTTTTGATGCACTGAAAAAATTTGCTCCCTGCAAGAGGATAATCTTTAGCATGGTGGCTATCTTGCTGCTCCAGTATTTTCATGTCCTGATGGTGCTCATCAATAGCATAAAAGTTACTGAGGAAGCCTTTAATATCTTTGTGAGTTTGGTGCTCCAGTTTGAGAAACTCAGCTTGGTGTTGAGCATGGAGATGAAGAGAATGGGTAGAAACTGCAAAACACTGAGTTTCCTACAGAGCACACCTGATGTTATATGGCATTTACTGCACGACATGTATTGTACATAGCTATAATGGAAGGAGTTTGAAAAGAGCCTGTCTCTGTTTATTAGGGTGATTATTTATTAGCTTCAGTGCTCACACGTCTGCATAGTGCATCAGAGAAGACTGATACAGCTTCAACAGATTCAGTCATCTGAGGCGGGCACACAACAGTATGGCAGAGCAGGAAGCTTGTCGTAAGACTTGGGTTATAGCATATGCATGTATATATATATATGCACACACACACACAGATGTATATATAGCATGTATGTTTAAAAGACTCAGTGACTAAGGCAGCCTTTTCCATTGCTCCACTGCACTATTTAAAGCCTAACCTTGCATCCCTCTGCAGTGTGAGTAACTCTATGAATATTCGTTGCCATCACTGTGCATTAAGGTCACTTGGTGACATGTAGGATCCATCTTCAGTCTCTTACAGGTAATTATTATATTTCCATAGTATAAAAGAGGCATTGTGAGGCTTTCTTCACCTGGGTTTATATGGTCTGAAATTCTTGTATATACTATTTAAAATTAGTATTATGAATCACTTTGTTTACTGCTTAAATGGAGATCCTCATGACTAATGACAACATGGAGAAAAAAGATCATACATATCTGAAACTCAGGAAATTTCTGTGGCAGAAACAATGGCATTTCTCTATTTGGATTTTTCTAGGATACCAAGCTGATGCCTCTGTGGTAGGTTAACCCATTAAATATACTGTAGGATGGTGAGAAACAAAGACAAAACTAACACCTCCTCACCTCAGACTCAACCTCACTTCTTCCTCCCAGTTATACAACACTCCCTCCCCCCTGGGTGGTGCAGGGGTTTGAGGAACAGAGGGTGTGGTCAATTCATAGTATGTTGTCTTTGCCACTCCTTTCTACTCATGCTGTTCCCTCCTTCCCACAAGCTGCAGTTCATCAAGAGCTGCTCCAGAGTCCTTTCCACAGGGTACAGTTCTTCAGGAACAGACTGCTCCAGTGTGGGTCCCCCATGGGTAGCATTCCTGGCAGCAAACTCCCTGCCAGCAAACCTGGCTGCTGTGTGAGCTCCTCTCTATGAACCACCACACATGGATATCTGCTCCACCATAGGCCTCCATGGTCCGTAGAGGAACAACTTGTGTCACCGTGGTTGTCACCACAGGCAGCAGGGGAGTGAGTCTGTGTTCTAGTGCCTGAAGCGCCTGCTCCCTCTTGTTCTATGCAGACCTTAGTGTCTGGAGAGCTGGTTCTCTTATTTTTCTTGCTCCTCTCTCTCACCTTTTCTTGCTGCCTCTCTTTTATGCATCATTTTTTACCCTTTCTTAAATGTGTTATCCCAGGGGCACCGCCAGTATTGCTGATGGGCTCAGCTTTGGCCAGGAGCAGGTCCATTTTGGACTTGGCTGAAAATTAGTCCCTGCAACATGGGGGCAACTCCTGGTTTTAACAGCAGCCCCCCTGTTACCAAAACCTTGCCACAAAATTCCAAGCCTCTTAATCTGAACTTGTCCTAAAAATGTGTCTCTGTCCTGGATACCAGTTGGCAGAGTACTACAATTCTGATCACAGAATGCCTTTTGTTTGTTTGTTTGTTTTTTGTTTTAATAGCCACCTTGCCCATAAGGGTAAGAGCTTTATAGGAAAGTAGAGGGATCACCTTGACACAGAAAAAGGCTTTTTGCCTGCCTAGCAATGCATCTAGTGCCCATAAACACTTCTGTATTGGACAATAATTCTCCTTTTTTGTGAGGTGAAGGAATCATTCCATACCCGTAGCAATGAGAGACCTCAGTTCTACATGTCCTAGAGTGTCACTGCTTCAGACAGAAATATGCTTTTTAAGGGATCTTCAGCTTAGATCTCTGCCTGAGTGTATCTACCCTTGCTCTGTTCCGGTGGAGACTAGTGCATGTTAATGACCCACATATGACTGAAGCTCTTGAGAGGCATTATATATGGCCTGCACTTACCTTCTGGCTGCTGCTGTTAAAATGTCAGCCATGCCCCAGCTACTGGTTTATAGCAATCTTGAGGTATGCCTGCACTTTCCTTTCTCACAGCGAGTACTGCAGTTACAATGCAGTTGAGCTGAGCTCAGTGTAAACACCAGACACAGTGCTGGGTTCTGAAAACTCCTCGTGAGGCTCATTCCATTAAAAATGTTACAATCATTTATTATGTGAAATTTTTTAGCTATAATTAACATGGTTCCTCACTTGAAAATTACCAGGATGTAATAGTGTTGCCATATATAATAGAAGTTTTACTGAAGGTAAGAATGTAACAGCACGTTACTCCTTTCAGTTGGAAAATTAATCTGGAATCTTGGAAGAGTTAGGGCACTTCTGTTTTCTAAGCAATTCAAAGTCTTAATACAACCTGCAGGGTTTGTCAGGTCATTTTCAAAGTTCTGCTTAAGTTTATCTGGGCAGCTTCTCTTGGACTTCCAAACTCACTGGTTTTAATGCCCATTGAAGACAATCTTCTGTAGCAGTGCTTTTTCTGAGTGAGAGAGCAAGGTGCTTAAGGATCACAAGAAGACTGAATGGAAAAAAAAAATAAATCCATTTTGCTTTTTATGAATTTGTGCAGTAAACAGTAAACTATCCTGCAGAGCTACTTGTGCCAACTTCATTAAAAAATATGGATCTGGTTGCTGGAAAATGGAGTTTCAAAAGAAGCAGATCTGGCTAAGGCAGCAGCCACCATCTTTCCAGCTCTGCATCTCACTATGGAGATTTGTTCTTTGTCTTCAGGGATCTATTTTCCTTCCAGCTCCCTGGAATATCCCACTACTCTGCATGAACCTACAGAAATGCCTTTCTTTTTCCACAGGTCATAAAGGATGGTGAGTGAACCACTTGGCTGGGATGAATCAGAAAAATACCCACAAAGGCCACAGTGACAGCTGTATTTTCTCGAGGTTTGATACTTTATTGACTTAATTTACTTCAAAAACATTTCTTATTCCTTCTAGCTAAAAATAAATAAATTTTTTAAAAATAGCAAGAACAGAAATTTGATAGTTCTTATTAACCAAGTCATCATCCATCATGATAAAGAGACCAGAAGGTAGTCGTACCGGTTTAAAAAGCCAAACCTGAACTTTGTATCTTTTTACCCATACTTAAATTGCCTACGCGTCCACTTTCCTGCAAAGCTTCTATTTTCCTCTTCAGTTTGGCCACAAGATGGCAATAACTTGCAGACTAAATGCTGAAACTGCCAGCCAGCGACTTGAAACTGTCCCCCTTCCTGAGCTTTTCCCTGCGCTCTCCCCCTCCCTCTTTTGTTTCAATATTTAATTGCATTTATTTCGGAATTACTAGGCAACCCACCCCCAGATGTGTAATTTAAAGGTGATGTGCTTGCAGTGAGATTTTCGGAATCTGCTCAGCAGAGCACCATCATGTGATACTGGGATAAGGTGGAGTTTGGCTTTAAGGGGGAGTCTCCAGCTTCCTCACCAGTCTTCGGGATCTCAGCTGGCGGAATATCAGAGGATCCTTCTGCTTTCCCTATTTTCTATCCAGCATCCTGAGCCAGCTCCTGAGCACATCAAAGACGAGCAGAGCAGTTGCAAGGTGAGTTTCCCCTGCGATTGCTTTCCTCTGACTGTGGGTAGTTGTGTGCGTGTTAGGCTGGTGTTTGCTTGCTCTCTTAGATGCAGATGACAAAATCCCAGGGAGTGGTAGGTTCCAGGTTGGACTTGTAAGTGCCTAGGTAAACCCTCGGCGTGGGTTGCCAGCGTTTTGTACTCCTTTTTGAAGAGCCCTAATAGTTTTACGGTGCATTTCCAGTTACCTCACAGCATGTTATTTCACCCTTTCTGTCCGTTGCTGCTAAACTTTTAATCAAAATCCTCCAGGAGAGTCACAGAGATATGTGTGGTGAGGGAGACCGTGCAACCACCCAGAGGGGTCTGCAGAGCTATGGGCTCTGCCCATCCCGTGCCAGCACCCACCATGGGGAGGAATTTCCCTGCTGGTTTGGGAGCTGGTGGGTAGGGGACAGGGAATAAGTGCAGCCCTCCAGGAGACGCAACCTAATCCCCTCCTGATGTCTGGTCCATTTTGGAGAGGTGGGCGTGGAGGGAGGACTCCTTGTCACTTACCAGCAGTGCTGTGTTTCTGAGCTAGTTTCCAGCTATGCTCTTAGGTAGCATCTCTGCTGTGGAAAGAGGCAGAAGAAGGAGCAGTGGCATTTTCTGGTTTTGAGTTTGATATTTAATAAGTAAACCAGAGCAGGTCTTGACTAGCTGAAAAGAAGAACCAAGAGCCTGAAATCTAGGCCATTTTATTGCTGGGTGTAGTTTGCTGCCAGCTGGTGACAAAACCTGCCTAGTTTCCTCCTTGCAGGACATGGCTTCTCACCCACTCTGTTCCTGCCATCACCCTGTCAAGTCCCAGAGCTGGACTGCCCACCTCGTGCTGTATGAGTGGTAGTGAAGATCATGATTAAATCCAGACATTGGTTTTCAGGATGGGCTGAAGTCATATTGTTGGAAATTGAGGAGTCTCGACTGTGTAATCTGCACAGTTGTCTTTTGGGTAAACCAACTTCTGTTAGTTAGACAGGGCTCTGAACAACCTGGTCTAGTGGAAGGAGACCCTGCCCATGCAGAGGGGTTAGATCTAGATGATCTTTAAGATCCTTTCCACCCAAACCATTCTATGATTCTACGATTCTGCCTCTACCTGAAGTGATGCTTCAAGAGACCCCAGGGGTGTTCTTTATTGGACTCTACGCCAGGCTATATGGACTAGCAGAGACAGCAGGTCTGACAGATAATGCCCAGATGTGTGCCTAGCTAGCCTGAAAATCAGAGCAGCCAAGCCTCAGGCAGAGATGCTTTTTTCCCAAGACAGTGATGTTAACTTTGACAGTAAAATGTCACTCAGAGGCAAGCTAAATCACCTGTCATGGTTTCCTGTAGCCATGTAGTGATTATAAAGAGCCAGCAAAGCCAGCTGAGGGGAGCTCATGATGCTGGTGAGATGACATGTAGTTGGCATGGTCATTCTTTTGTTGACCCTCAGGAGGAGGGGGAGCCGCAAGCCCAGCCCTCACAAGCTGGCTCTGCCCCGGTGAGGAAACAACCCCAGCTCTGGTACCCAGCACATGGCACGTTAAAAGGGCGTCTGCCACCTGTAACAGACACTTCTGCTCTGCAGACTTAGATGGCCTCAAAATTGATACTGAGCATCATTTCAGACCAAAAGCTCACCCTTTCAGGGTAACTTTTAATTAAGTACACTTTAGTAGGCAATGTTTTTACAGCTTTTGTGACAAGTGCCATATGGAGATGAGTTTGAAACCCACTTATGTGAATTTTAAGAGGCATTGCTTTCATTACCATAACCTAAGGTTAAGTGAGCAATAAATTTAGCTCATGGGAGAGTGGGCAGTGGGAAGGTTCCAGATTCAGGGCAGCTGCCACTAACAGCAAGTCAAAGTGTCTCAAGTTATTTGATTTCTCTCTCTCTCTCTTTTTTTTTTTTTTTTTCCTGAACATCTCTGATTTTTTAAATCCAAGACCTTGCAAAGGGGTGGTTAATTAGGCACACCTATTTGTGTTGCATAAGTAAAAAAAAATTCCACAGTGTTTTAATTTTTGCTTTTTTGTATTTCTTCTTGTTTTGTTCTTTTTTTCCTGCACAGCCCTGATAGCTGAAACTCAAGCATTCAGAGTTCCTGATTTGCCTTTGATTCAGTGCCAGCGTTGCTGTGGGCACCTGGCTGCCCAACATCAAGTGTAGTAGGTAATGAAGAATGCAGAGATTTTTTTGAGCAATTTTTCCACCCTGTCACATTTGTCAGATGAGTTTTCCCTCACCCCCATATGATGGCTGGATATCATTCCAGTTAGGGCAGCTTGAGAAAGTAGATCTTTGCAGATTAAACCTGTAAAAATGTGATGTAAAACATTAAGTAAGCTGGTGGAAGACCAAGTATGCTGGTTAGAGCACAAGTCTTATGAGGAGCAGCTGAGGGAATTGAGGTTGTTTAGTTTGGAGAAAAGGAGACTGAGGGGAGAACTCGTTGCTCCTTACAACTACTTGAAAGGAGGTTGTGGTGAGGTGGGAGTGTCAATCTCTTCTCCCTATTTAGAAGTAATAGAACAAAAAGAAATGGCCTGAAGTTGCACCAGAGGAGTTTTAGATTGGATATTAGGAAACATTTCTTCACCAAAAGGGTTGTCAGGCACTGGAACAGGCTGCCCAGGGAAGTGGTTGAATCACCGCCCCTAGAGGTATTTGAAAGACGGGTAGCTGTGGTGCCCGGGAACACGGCTTAGCGGTGAAATTGGCAGTGCCGGGTTTAACGGTTGGACTTGATGACCTTAACGGTGTTTTCCAAGCAAAACGATGCCGTGATTCTAAGACTGAAACTGCTTCTCAGCTCGTTATTTCGTGTATCTTGTAACTTCCCGGGAAAGGGCCCGGGAAGGGTACGCATCCCCCGCTGTCAGACCTGTATGTTCCTTCTGCCTTTCTTCCCCCGGACCGCAGCCCCCGCTCCGCCGCGGATCCGATG
>NW_009952973.1:5872766-5874737 GCF_000747805.2 Chaetura pelagica | reverse complement strand
GGCGGAGGGCGGCGTGGTGAACGCCCGGAGCGGTTCGGCTGCGGGCGGCGGCGGCGGCTGTGCAGGTCGTGCAGCGGGTCGGCAGCAAGATGAACGCTTCGGTTCTCGGCCCCCTGGGAAATATTTCCGGTCATCTGAATTTTTCGGAGAAGAACTCGCAGATCTTGCAGTTTGAGGATGAGGATTGCCATGTGCCTTTGGCCATGGTCTTCACTTTGGCCTTGGCTTATGGGACTGTGATAATTCTGGGAGTGTCTGGGAATTTGGCCTTGATTGTAATCATTTTGAAACAGAAGGAGATGCGCAATGTCACCAACATTCTCATTGTCAACCTGTCCTTTTCTGACCTCTTAGTGACCATCATGTGTCTTCCCTTTACCTTTGTGTATACTTTAATGGACCACTGGATTTTTGGGGAGGCCATGTGCAAACTGAATCCTTTCGTGCAATGTGCCTCAATCACCGTCTCGGTCTTCTCTTTAGTTCTCATTGCTATCGAACGCCACCAGCTGATCATCAACCCCCGCGGCTGGAGGCCCAGCAACAGACATGCCTACCTGGGAATTGCTGCCATATGGATTTTAGCCACCGCTTCCTCTTTGCCTTTCCTGATCTACCACGTGCTCACGGATGAACCCTTCAGAAACATAACATTTGATGTATATAAGGACAAATACGTGTGTTTGGATCTGTTCCCCCTGGACACTGCCAGGCTTTCTTATACCACAACACTTTTGGTGATTCAGTACTTTGGACCACTTTGTTTTATATTTATTTGCTACTTAAAGGTAAGAGAGAATCCCCTTGCAATATGTACTTTTTTCTGTCTGATGTTTGTTTATCCTTGCAAAGATGATGGTTGCAGGTTAAATGATCCCACATGTTTCTCTTTGTTGAATTTCCTGCAGATATACATACGATTAAAAAAAAGGAACAGCATGATGGACAAGATGAGAGACAGTAAGTACAGATCCTCTGAAACCAAAAGGATCAACGTCATGCTGATCTCAATAGTGGTTGCCTTTGCAGTTTGCTGGCTGCCTCTCACCATCTTCAATATTGTGTTTGATTGGAATCACGAAATTCTGCCCGTCACTACCTGCAGCCACAACCTCTTGTTCCTGATTTGCCACCTCACTGCCATGATCTCTACCTGCGTGAACCCCATCTTCTACGGGTTTCTTAATAAGAACTTCCAAAGAGACTTGCAGATTTTATTTCATTTTTGTAATTTCCGCTCTCATGAGGAGGATTATGAGACCATAGCCATGTCCACCATGCACACAGATGTTTCAAAAACCTCTTTAAAGCAGGCAAGCCCAGTCGCATTTAAAAAAATAAATAGCAATGATGATGACAGAATATAAAGAAGTAATAAAAATTCGACACCAAACTGCTGGAAGTGTGATCACAGGTGAAACACGTCCAAGGACAAGCACAATTACATAACAAGTACAAAGTGGGTAATGTTTTTCTTCTTTTTCCAAGAAACTTTGATTGTTGTCACTTTGAAGCAATACACTATGCATTTTTGTCCCTTTGACAAAGGGGACAAATGTTCACAGCAGTTATATCTGAATCTTATTATAAAGGCATAGTCAGACCTGCTACTACCTATGGTTTTCATCAGCTCTTTTGTTCTCTCTTCTTTGTACAGTTATGCACTTTGGCATGAAGATATATTAATTGATTTTTTCAAATAAGTTGTTTTCAGAAGTGCCCATCTAAGACGATTAGAAACAATATGAACTGCAGGGAGGTGGTTACTATGGAGGACACCTACCCCAGCATAAAATTAGGACATTGAAGAGTTGTTGTTCTTCTTTGTCCGTGTGTTTGGGTTTTGTTTTTGGCCTTTTTTGGGGGGGTCAGTGGGTTTAATTTTTTTTTTCTTCTTTTTTTTTTTTTTTTTCCATTTGGCTTTGATGGATGCTAAAAATCTTTTAAAAACAGGGTAAACACACAAAAAAC
>NW_009952973.1:5866063-5872683 GCF_000747805.2 Chaetura pelagica | reverse complement strand
CTTTTTTTGGGGGGTCAGGTGGTTTAATTTTTTTTTTTTTTTTTTATTTTTTTTTCCATCTGGCTTTGATGGATGCTAAAAATCTTGTAAAATCAGTGTAGACACACAGAAAATTATTGTGTGGAACCCGTAGATTGTGTTAAATGGGGACGTGCATTTGTTTCATTCATAGAGGCAATTCAGGCTGTAATCACTTAGGTTCAAAGACAGGATTAAGAGAGAAACTCTGTTCTCATTTACAAGAATAAAACCCTTAGGTAATTCCACAGAGGACAATGGGATAGCTCTGATGTTTCACCATAGCAAATGAAAGCACAAATGGGCCTCCAGTCCCAACTGATTACAGCTGATTTGAATAATACAGTTTTTTTAAATTTAATAAGCCCAAAACCCATTCTCATCTGCTATCACTGACAGTAGTTAGTGCTACTGCGATGAAATGTGCTGTGCATTCCAAGCCTATGAATCATGTAAATTCTCCTTGAGACCTATGTCCAGAACCTAAGGGGAGATGGGAATGTTCAGAATCTGTACAAGGTACAATTCCATCCTCGCTGGTGACAGTGAAAATTAGGTCTGGTATTAAAAAAAATATGCTTTAGCAAACTGAGTGTTTTCGTAAGAATTAGTGCTGATCTATATAAATGATGTATAGCCTCATAATATTCTATGTTCAGATGCAATGGTATAAACTTGGATTATCTCCAAGACAATGGATGGTTTAATCAAGATCAGCAGAATAGGAGAATTAATAGGAGAATATGGATATAGTTTGAGTGTAATTGGTGTGTTTAGCTTCCAAACTCACAGTTTCCATGGTTGGTTGAAGTGCTGAAATATTTGCCAGATATACACAATAGAGCTCTGTGTGATATTGCTTAAAATATATATCCTCTAATTACACAAAATACACATGACTGGATCCACAGCTGAGGGAAACGCACGTATTTTGACTGCTGTAAATGAAACTACAACAGTACCAGCCAGCTGAGGTTCTGTGTCACACAGTGTACTTTATTGTGTAATCAATGCTTTTTTTAATAATCAGCTTTCAAAAATACAATCTAGACTCTACTTCCTTTTGATAAGGTCACCTTAAACTATTCTAACAGAGAAGAGGGTCTTTAAAATGGATAAAAATGTAAATGTAGCATAAATGGAAATATCTGATGAACTGATATCTTTCTGAGCAAAAAGATTTCAGGATGTGATGGAGAATGAAATATGTTCTAAATTTGACATGGATAAACGCCTAAGAAATGAAAATAATTTGTTTTTTTAAAGTATTCAGAAGTCCAAAACTGTGCCTAGTGCTGTCTCATAAGTAGTGTAGAGTATTAAAGTAGCAATGTGTTCTTGTGCATTATAATTCCATAGATTACTGGCAGATAATTTAATTAAAGAAGGAGGTTTCTTTGGTTGAGAACAGAAAAAGAATGTACAAAATGACTTATAAGACAGAACTTTCTTTCAGAGCTTTGCCCTTTTGTATTTTATGAGATTTTCCTTTTCTTTGTGGGTCTTTATGGAGCGCGTTACTATTATTTTGACAAGAAGCTCCTGAAATTATTCCTCTGTCACTTTACAGTAATTTTCCTATGTAAGGAATGTGTAATTTCACAAAGATATATGATGTGGAAATCCAACCATGTTTCTCTAATAAGAAAATCACAGTAGGTTTTTCCCAATTGGAAAAAAAAATCACAATTACATTTATTGTTTTTTCCCATTTTTTAAAAAAGCATTTTCTTCTAAACCAGTGAAAGAAGAAAACAGAATAATTTGAGAATGTTAACAGTTAGGTTGCTGGAAAATTTTGGTCAGGCTGAATTGGGTGTTTATACAGAGTAAGTGTTGGAGCAACTGTGAGTAACCTGCTGGTTCATGGAGACTTAAAACTAGTGTGTCCTAAGATTCACTGCTTTTCAGTGGGATAGCAACATAATTCCTCCTCTGTCAGCCTTTCTCCTGCTTGAGGTGAGGCCTCAAATCATAGAGCACATCTGATACCATCTCATACTGCTTCCTGAGAATGTGTGTCAGGGCTTTTTGCCTATCAATGCCTGATAAAGAAGGTGAAGTGTAAGTAGCAGCATTCCTTTGACTTGTCCACGCTAAGCTCAGGAGCCATTTTTCCACTGTGCTGCTGTCCTATGATCAAGTATCTCTTACACGGTCCCTCAGCTGCCTGCAAGAAGCTTTTCTGAGACTCTGCAAGGAACCCAGACTAGCACATTACCATATGGATAGCACAGGGGATGCTGCCTGAAACAACAGTGGAAGTGAACACAGTGCAAAGAGTGTTCAGCAAGAAAACGCATCTGGAGAATTTCAGAAGCAAACCCATTCCTCTTCTGAAGAATTTGTTATGAGGACAAAGATAACAGTCTCTCCAAGGTGCTGACCTGACATCTACTGAGAGCAGTACTTTTTTGTCTTTGGTGTCATCATTTGACACTGGAGACCTCAAAAGCAGCTGGAGACTTTCCCCTACTGAAACCTGGCTACAACACTAATCCTCTTTTTCACTTTCAGAGCTCCAGCGTGACTTCTCATCCTCTGTATGCTGTTTCTTTCTAGGGTAAGCTGTTGGGTTTCATGATTCTCTATATTTTTGCAGTCAGTCTGGCTGATATTTGTTCCTTCTGTGTGCTATTTTGTCAAACTCCCCACACTCCAGCACATGCTGACTCCTATCTCAAAAGCCTGAAGATTCCTCTATTTCTTTCAAACTAGTAGAAAAGTTTTACTGACAGAAAAACAAAACAGTGAGGGATCTATAGTGTATCTTACTATTTATGCGCAATACATTTCATGTAAAATCTACAGCCTTAAATGACATTTGTAACTGTTCAATAAACATTAATGTCTGCTTAATTTGTCAGATATTTTATCATCCTAAACTTCACTATTATGGAGCACAGACATTAAAACTTCTGCATTATTTAAATACACCAGCATATTTGCATGTCATCTTAATAAATACTTCTGTATTCCCATATTGTTGGGTTTTTTCAACATATCTTGGTTGTGTCGTTGTCACTGAGTAGAATAATCCATTACTTCCACATCTTCATTAAAAAAAGGAAACAATAAAGGAGGCAATGTGTTAACATATCTCCTTTTGGTAGGCTAGGAAAAAGCTGGAGATTATATTTGTGTATAATCTCAATCCTCTTTTTTCCTACTATTAAAAAAAAAATGAATTTAAACCAGAAAAAGGAATTTAAATGGCTGCCCCCCCTCCCAGGTCACTTGAGCTGATACTGGCTGGATCTCAGCACTGATGAAGGTATGAAGGGCTAAGGGTTCATATATTCTGGCTCTGCTCTCTTGTAGTATAGTACCAGCTATTATTAATGGATCCCAAAAGCAGAATTTGATACTTGGACTTAAATCAGTATATGTTTAAATACAGGCCTGCTCATCAGATTTTGATTCTGATCTCAGGAATATGTCCTGAGATCAACAAAACTGGAGAATTTACTTAAAGTTAATAATTTACCTAGGCTCTCTAATGAATAAAAGTGCACTGCTGGCTGGCAGTTCACACATTTTTCCTAAAAATAAGATTCTGAACTTCAGCTTATTACAGAAACAAATTAATGGTGTATAGTTTTTCTCTGGATTTTTCTCTGGAGTCCAGTGCTTGACAATACTTCAGTTTAAGACTTTGCTCCAAATCTATTCCTACTTACTTGGATAAAAGTTTTTACCAAGCCAATGGATAGGGAATTAAGACAATAAGAAAACTTATATTTCTGCTCTCATTTTTGAAGCATACATAACAGTATGAAACATGAGCTTAAATAATACCTCTGTCTGCAACAGATTAAATTAATTCAGTTGAGTAGAAAGTGTACAGAAATAATAGCTATAACCAAGTGAGAAGCTTGTTGTTAGCTGTTCTCAACTGTGGGATATATACAGCTCCAAGGTCTGCCATGTCTTCCTCATTCCCGTGTTCTCTAATACCTGGTATGTGCTTCTCTGAGTTATTATTAAATACCCAAGGCATAACTAAAGCTGACATGAAAGCAAATGCTTCTATCCATGTTTTGCAGCATTTCAAATGTTTGAATGTTACATACTAGAGGAAAAAATATGACCGGTTTTAGTTCCTTTACACTTTTTTTAACCTGTAGTCAGAACTTCTATTCAATATTTCTGCCCATGCAAAACAGTGTTAGTAATCTAAATGAAGTTAATATTTCAAAGATTAGGGGGAGCATTCACAAAGACTAACTTCAGCTGGAGGATGGCAGTTTTCCTAGCCTCCTCCAGTGGCAATTCAAGGACACTCACACTTGCGCTACTCTAGATGCTATGCATCTACCAAAATGTCTTTCTCTGCATTATCTACACAGGCTGCTAAGGGATGACCAGTTTCCAGGGCCAGCACTAGGCCAAGTAAATGCTGCCTCTCTTCCTCCATCTTCCATGCTGCTTCTGCTGTTACTTCGTATTTCATAAATTTGGCAGCTGTTTGAGGAAGTCATAGGAATTTGTACTTGATTTTGTAAAGTGCCTGAGTATGTGGCAAAATTCAGCTCTATTCAGGATGGTGCTTTAAATAGTTTCTTTCATTTAAATTATCTTCCAATGAGTTTCTGGTAGGCAAGTTTCTCAAAATTTGCACTCCATAGAAGTGCATCATTTACAAAGTCTTTGTAGGAACTATGTCCATACAAAACATCCAGCTGACTGCAGCAAACTGGAAACACACGCTGTCTTATGTTTCCCAAAGATCTGAGTTGATGATCTGGTTATCTGACATAGATCATGCTTAATTGCAAGAAATTTGCAACAACCTCCATTTGTGTGTGAGATTGCTGCACAAGGGTGGCTCTACATGCTTAACTAAATTGCCACAAATAGATATACGGAGTTTGGAAAAGAGCAAAAAAGCAGAAGATCTGAATGAAACCTTGATCCGTTCTGTCAGATATACACAAAAAGACTCAAAGGGAGACTCAGCATTTGCTTGTTTTGGGGCCCAAAAAACTGATAAGCTAATGTTTTGGGGGGCAAAGTGGAGGTAAAAAATTATGTGTGATTAATAGGTTCTCTGCTCCTTTTTTTCCGAAAAGGGATATGGATCTTTATAAATTACTCTGAAAACTTATATTAAGATTCTTCACCTTAAAGAAATTTAGATCTCTTTTTGAGACAAAGGAAACAAAATGTTTTTGGCACCGTCAAAAAATAACAGCTTTTCATTGCACCCACCCACTGCACATGAGTCCATTTGCCTTCACTTCTGCTCAACATGGAGAATTTTTGTTTACGGCAGGAGGAGTAACTTCATCAACAAAGCTCACCTTGTTTTTCTTGATTGATGTTCATACTGATTCTGTGCTGCTGTTTTTTAGTTTGCAATTTATTTTTTTTCCCAAGCTATGACATTTGTATTTTGCTCTTTATATTGTTTCTAAATAAAAACTCCCTGTGAAAAGATGTTCTTGAAAGATCCTATTCAATGTGGGCCTGAACATATGAGTGAAAGGCCTTATAAGATTTGTAGAAATGTGACTGACAATGTGATGATGTTTCAGGGAATAGAGAAGTAGAAAACGTATTTGTTGCCTACTGTTATGCAGCCCATCTGATTTAAAGCTTTTGTCATCATTTTAGTTCATGTAATTTAAATGTCAGCTAAATCTATGTGTCTGGTGATTCCTCTTGGTGATCAGCCTCTGGAGACATCCAGCTAGTAGGACACAATGGGTAACATGACTTGTTTCCTTACCTACGACCCTCATGTTTGCCATGATTGCCATCTCATTGTTTGTAATATACTTCAACATGTATATGCAAAAGTGTTCATTTCTTTCTCTTTAAGACTAGTAAATGTTGTCTATTTAAGAATTTAATAGATAGGACTGGATTATGGTTTCTGACTTTTTTCCCCATTATTATTATGACTGTAATTTGGGGCTTTTTAATTAGGCCTTGATTATAATTTCAGTCCCCTGGATGTCAGTCACCATGTCCGTGTGCTTGTAATTAGGTGCTAAAGAGCCTTAAAACCTTTGTAGGGCATTGGAAGGTTAATGGAAAGCCTCCCACTGACTTCAGTGAGTTTTGGGTAAGGTTCTTGTTTTCAGTGATACCAAGGTGCAATACATGTCTGAGTATCTGCTTCCTAAAGAGGGCAGCAGGCCATAAAAAGTGACATTTCTTTATCTGTGTGGACTCAGCAGATACTCAGCTCCACAGTTGTCCATGTTGTCCCAAGGGACACACCAAAAAGTTATCTGTAGCTGGTACTTAAAGTAAGGTTATCCTCTGAGGTTCTTCTGTGAGTTTTACTCCAATGCATGTTCCTGATACAGTTACAAGTTAAATGTATCTGCCAAACTGTCTGGCTTATTGATTTAAACCAATTTGCTTCATAGAAAATTGAAAAGGGCACTAGCAATTCTGAATGTAGTTTTGGCTCTTGACAGGTACACCTATTTATAGATTTCCACTACTAAAAGTGTGGGCTTTGTTTATTATGGTTGTTGTTGTTATTGCTGCTGCATTTTTCAATTTGTCAAAAATAATTATCCCTAACACCCAGACAGCATAGTTTACATTTAAAATTCATTCCAGGCAGTAAGGAAACACAGCCTTCA
>NW_009952973.1:5847991-5865799 GCF_000747805.2 Chaetura pelagica | reverse complement strand
TCAGCAGGAGCTGTGGATTTACCTGGTAGTGATGCTCCTACAGTAGGTATATCAGCAATCATGAATAATATCACTACAAATAGTTGCTTTCAAAATAGTTCTTGTCTTCAGAATTAGGCAAGAGCACCTTTAGGCCAACATATAGAAACTTCAAGTAAAAATGTTTTTGTGGTGGAAATTACACATTTAGGTAACCCAGTGATTTTATTACATTATAAAGCTGGAGCTCGATTTCACTCATTCAATGCTGCCGTAACTCCTCTGATATTTTACAGAAGATTATGGTGTGTAGATGGGGCAGAGAAATGAGATCAGTCTGTGAAGACCATCAGACTGTTATTTTAGATCTTTAGAATTTATATTACCTAGGATCAGGATAGCTTAGTGCCTATTTAACCCCGATGTTCCTTAAGGAAATGATGTACCTTTGCTGTCTCTTCTTTCCTTTCCAGAGCATTTGAATCCCTTTGTACTTTTCACTCAGACCTAACAGATTTGCCAAAGGTAATGAGCTGTTTGAAGCTGAAATGCTGTTGTATAAGCTGAGCACCTGTTCTTTAAATAAGTTTGTTCTTTAAATAATATATTCTACACAGTAAAACATATGCTTAATATAACTCAAAGTCACGTTTTAAAATGCTAAATATAAGTAAATTTTATATGTCTAAAAAATACCCTAATACCTTTAGCAGTGTTCAGAGCATGTTTCTGTGGTTTGGAAGGAACAAACCTGCACCAGTTGTGCAGCTGTAATGTCTGTGCAGCTGACATTAGCAACAGGGTTTTGGCTTCTATGACCAAGGGACCCTGTCTGAGGATCAGCATTTTCTTGGAGAGACAGGATCCTCCTCACTAAGTGAGGCATCTTTGACAGCAGGATGGCTGATCTGGAAAGAAGGGCGTGATGTGAGATTAGGAGTATTGCCAACAACCCTGTAAGGGAGCGATGGAAAGGGCTGACAAGCAAAGGGGCTGGGGTGGCATGAATGAAGGCAAAGACAAAACCAACAAAATAGAGCTTAATGGGGTCACCTTAAACACGTGCAGTTAAGCAAGGAAGGGTCTACAAGACATCAAATTGGGAAAACCCCCCAGACCCTTTATGGGAAATCAGCATGCCAGTGTGCCTCTCTGAGTGCTTGTAAGCTAATGTGAGCAACATGGGGAATAAGTGGAGATCTGTGTGTGACTGCAGAGCCATGATTTTTTTTGGATCATAGAGATGTGGTGGGATGGTTCCCATGACTGGACTGTTGCAATGGCGGGATACAAGCTTTTTAGGAAGGACATGACAGGAAGATGAGGAGATGGAGCTGCCTTTCATGTCAGAGAGTGGTTGGAGCTCTTCTGAATCATGGAATCAGGGGTGACTTCATCAGTGTTTACAAATATGTTAAGGATGAGTGTCTGGAGGATGGAGCCAGGGTTTTTTCAGTAATGTCTAGTGATAGGACAAGGGGCAATGGATGCAAGCTGGAACATAGGAGGTTCCACATAAACATCAGAAAAAACTTCTTTACTGTGAGAGTGACAGCGCACTGGGACAGGCTGCTCAGAGAGGTTGTGGAGTCTACTTCACTGGAGACATTCAAAACCCACCTGGACGCATCCCTGTGTGATGTACTCTAGGTGATCCAGCTCTGGCAGGGAGGTTGGGCTACATGATCTTTCGAGGTGTCTTCCAACCTCTAAGATTCTGTGATATTTTTTTCTTCACCTGGAAACTATAGGGAAGAAACAGATTGTTGCAGGTCTACATCCAAAGAGTAAGTAAAGAGTTATGCCCTTGAGTCGACAGAAATGGACTCAGGAAAATGGAGTGGTTAGGATTCTGTTTGAGGAATAGGCTAAGCAGTATCAGTAGCCCTGATATTTGAGCTTTCTCCAAAAATATTTTGGTATGCAAGTAGGTTCAAAGTGTCTTGCCTAACAATGTGGGATACTTTTACCAGCGGTTAGTGTGTTAAACCACTGTGAACTCCAACTTTCAGCTCGCTTTCAAAGTTCTAACGTAGAGGGAATTGCCTTGATTGTGTCAGATGGACCTATGAAATCATATGACTCAGCCTGCTTTCCTTGTAAAGTGCTCAGAGACCATGATATATGATACAAATAACGAGGGAGCCTATTTCTGAGTATGAATTTATTTACTGTGCTCACTGAGGCTGGCTGGTGTTTAAGTTTGAACAGCATCATTTTCTTGAAAGAAAGAAATAATAACTAAAATCTGAAATGTGAAATTGTTGTAACTGAGTTTCACTCCTGTCCCTAAGATATAGATGTGCACATTATATTAATACCCAGAGCTGAGATCTTTAATTGACTATGTTAGCAAAAACATTCCAGGGACCTGTATCTGGATTACACATTAAAACTTTTGCATGTAAATGTGTAATAAATGCATACAAGCCCATCCTCAGATGGATTGGAAAGATCACTTTGAATAGAAAGACTGTGACTGAAATAAAAATCTAGAGCTTTTAAAAATACTGTTGTTTCTTGACTTTTCAGAAGTATCAGAGCAAAATAGACCCTGACTTTAAGACAGAACATTCTGTCACATGCTGGAGAACACATTTCTAAAAATAAAACACATTTCTGTAGCCTGGTATTTTGACTAATGTCCTGTTTCTCAGTAAGTTCTTTTTCATAAGATGGATATAAAACCTAAGAGATCAAAATGGAGTTTCTTTCTGGGTTCAGTAAGAGTTTTGCCAGAGGAAAGAGTAGTAGGAGGTAATGATTTTGCTTTATGTCCCATGCCTATTGGTACTGTGCTAATACTGGTGTACTCACAGGTGTTCTCCTTTTCTTTTGTAGAGTTTGTTCCATCGTTTTCCTTCTGTTCAGTGCCTCTTTTAAAAATACTTCCCTTTTTCTGCCCAGCGTTTCAAATGATCTTACTAGCTCTCTCACTTACAACATACACAGAATTTGATGGCCAGATTTCTAAAATTTAATATAGATTTTATGACAGTCATGGAAGATAAATGCATCTAATTTAAACAATGTTTGAAATAAACCCAGTACAGTATTAATATAACTTTTCAAGGGAAAAATTTTATCAGTGTTTTCCAGATGGAATTTAGCTTTTTTGCTGTATCAGGGATTTAAGTTCTTTGTTCTGATTTTGTCCTTCCTTTTTTTAACAGTACATATGGTATCTCCAGAGTCCATTTAAGTTTTATACTATGGTCAGCATGTATGCTAGGAAAGCTAACCCAGAAACAATAAAGGCTTAATTAGCAGAGACACAATAAACTTAGACACAAGTCTCATTAAAAGGCAGTATCTCATGCATTTGAAACTTTTTTTGCTTCAGAAATGTAATAGCGATTAAGATAAAGAAGGAGAAAATAATCTGTCCAAAGTAATTAGAAAAGATCTTGGTATCCATATTTATCCCTGTTGGTCTCTAGCCTTGAGCTACTCTGACTACTGTGCTCACAGTAGCTGCCAGGGTAAGCACTGAACCCATTAAGTGCCATTGTGACAATTCGGAGCATATTAAGGCAAAAAAAAAAAAAAAAAGAAAAAAAAGAAAAAAAAGAAAAGAAAAGAAAAGTCAATGAAGGTGGCTATCACTGAGAAATTCCTAGAATAATGAGGAGATGAAGAAAAATAGCTTTGGTAAAAAACTTTCTGACTTTGTGCCAATGTTCTTTTTGACTATGTGTTAGAGGGAAAAACAACATTTGCAGCTACCTCCCTACAAGCACCAGATTGCTAATAGAGGCAACAGAATTGCAAATCCTTCGATAAAAATCCGGTATGGGAAATGGATGAGGAAAACGCGTAATAGCTTCATTGAACACTAAAATTTATGCTCAAATAATAGCATATCTTTCTTTCATGATCAAGCAGGAAAAAAATCAGGAAAATATGTGGTTTGAACTGTCAGAATTCCAGTTTTGGATTTTATTCAACAACAACAACAACACAAAAGGTTTTTTAACTGTTCAGGGTTATTGAACATCTTAAAACATGTTTTTCTCTTAATCTTGATACATTTTTAATGAACAATGCTCCTCTGAAACAAGAAAATTATCTTCTGTTTTAAATGTTCAAGTCCAGTTATTTCAGTGGTTTTTTTTTTCCCAAATAAAACATTATATTTTTATAAGACAGTGAAATTAAGCACTAAGAGGTGTCTGAAATCCTCTCTTCCCCCAGAAAAAACATATTGGTTGAATGAAGCCAAATTTTGTGAATAGCATGGTTCCAAATAAATAAATGATATTTTTGGTGCTTTACTTTTTTTGTTTTGGTTTGGTTTTTGCTTTATAAAGATGAACTGATAGCACTAATCTAGTCCTTACCTAGTCTCACGACATCCTAGATGTTACTTAAAAATTCACAATAAATTACAACAATTTAATCTAAATATAACAAGTACTAATCACATTGTGAGCTGCTGGAAGACATTGAGATGCCCTAATAATGATATAAACAGCACACAAGAAGAACAGGTATAAATGTATATCCTAATTTAATTCAGGAAAGTACATATTTTTATAGTATTACTTTCTGCATAGATTTAAATGATTATTCATATAATCAGAACTGTCAGTTACTAAACAAATGTAACTGGTCCTTCACATCCATTGTTTCCTTGGCTACTGTGTGTTCAGGGCATCAGTAAGGACAATTAATACCTGCATGTCGAAGCTACAGTTCTTCTTCCTTATTTGTGGACCCACAGGTGAGCTTTTCCTTTTTTTTTCATCAAACTACAGGTTTCATTATACTGACACATGTTATTAGGCAACAAGGTAGCTGATTGCTGAGTGTGGTGAAAATAATTGCTTGTGAGTCCATCAGGCCCATTTAGGGGAATAGTTGTGTTTTCTGTGTTTATCAGAGCAGAATTCAGATGGCCAGTATTCAGATACTCTTTTTTTTTTTTTTTAATTGAAAAGAAATTATTGATCTGATTATGAAAACTGGGTACTTTTCTGAAGTTAACTCTCCAAAATCAATCTTTTGCATTGTTTTTGACAGAATGACACATTTTTTAAAAGTCTAAATAAAATAGCTGTTGGTTTTCTTTCAAGGTTGCAATTTCTGTTTATTACTGTGTACCATAAACATCTGGATCATCTCCTCACAAATATTTTACTACTTAAACGTACATACACCCCTAACAAGCCTTTTGAAATGAAATCAACAAGAGGTTTGTTCAGACTGAGTAATATGGAATTCTTTTGGGATGCTGCTTTTCAACTAATAGCTCATGCTGATACATGAGAAGCAGCAAATTGACAGTTGATCATGATTCAAGGAGAAGTTAAAATTTTTATATAATAATGCATACCTCTTCTGTTCTCCCTCATTAATTTTAATTTAACATAAATTCCAATTGGTCCAACTACTCAAATGGCAAATTCAAAATTGTATTTTTTTTAAATTCATGAACGTATTAATGTTCTGGTAGGAAAGGGTAGGAAAGCTTTCTCCCAGTAATTTAATATAAAAACCCCACAACCAAATCCCATCACTTCCACAGGGACTCCTTCCTACTTTAAGTTACAACTTTTCTGAAAGCTTGAATAACTCATAGAAAAGAGCAAAGCTGAATTTATGGAGATAATATAACTGTCTCACCTGCCTCCATCATAAATAGATTGCACTCATCTCAGCTGCCCTCTCCTTGATTACATTTCGTATTTGAAATTATTATCTTAAACTATTTCCTGTTTGAAGTACAGATTTTTGAAGTCAGTCTGACAGGCATGCCTCATACTAATGTGTCTAATTGCCTTTTATACTGGAAGATACTCCTTGAAAAACGTGCTTTCTAAACCCAGACTGATTCATACATAAGAAGACATCTTGACAAGATTATTTTTCAGCTTGCTGTGCAAGGTATGTAAGTAAGTGGTATGAGATATGAAGACTATAGCAATGATATCCCTGAACACCTAAAAATCTTATGTTAATCCTGTAGTAAAAAGGCCTTCTATATTAGTACTGAGACTATGTACTAGATATCTCAGGAAAAAGGTAAGAGCTTTAGGTGCTCAGAGACTGTTTTGCACAATCACCCCAGCTGGGATTGTAACTTACGCAGCTGAAAATCCATCAGACCACAACCCAAAGCACTCTGAATAGAGACTATGTGGGAAATATTATTCTTCACGTGTTCCTGTTCTATGAAATAAAACGAGTTCAGGTCCAGGAGTAAAATATTTTTCAAGGATTTAATTCAGTTAACTACTTTTGCTGTTCCTTCTACTATTGAAAACCAGTCACTTTCCACTCAAAATAAATGCTATAAAATAAATCTCAGTACCACTCATTTCCTTTGCTGTTTGGAGTAATTGGTACTAACAGAACAGCAGAATTAAAAGATGCAGCACATACTGCCTCTTCAGTCATGTCTGCAGGCTAACATCAGAGGTGGTTGAGGTGCAATACACATCAACACAAAAGCAGAGTTAAGTAGAGGATATTTATGCCTCTGAGACAATTCTTTTTCTTGTTTCTACATATGGAGAGGTCAAAAGGAGAATGGGTCCAGAGGAATGCAAGTTAGCCTGGGTAAGCCAGTGAGCAGGCAGCCTTCACACATATGCATAAGGCTCTTGTATTATCTTGCAGAGAGACTGTAGTTCAAATCTCAGTGTTGTGTAATGACAAGAATAATATATATTGCTGGTAACTGCCAGGAAATCTCTAGGCTATCTTTTATTCCAATTTGATCCTAAATATCTTACTAAACCTTATGTGTTTGTGGAATTACATGAAACTCCTGATAACATTAAAAAAAAAAAAAAAAAAGCACCTTTGTTCTCTGACCCTGTTCCCTTCCTTCTCATCAATAAACATCTTTTCACATTTGGTTTCTTCTCATTAGAGCTTCTAGCATCCTAGTGGAAATAAAATTCATAAGATTGTTTTTTCATGCTAAGTTAATATGCTGGTTTTGCAGTCTGGAGGATGTTTTCTCAGCAGGGAAATAAAAATTCTGAAAACAATGGATTTGTCTTAATGACATATAAATCTTTATAAGACATCCAGAGCTTTAAGCCAAACCACCCACAGCATGAGTTCGTTTCCTTTTCATCAGCAGTTGTGTTGGTAACTGTGCATTAACAATGATCCTCAATTTACTTATAGGTGTATAAATAGATATTTCCAAGAGCTGTCACAGTATGTTGAAGTAAGTCCTTCCAGATTCTTGTACAATACCCAGCACCAAGACATGCCACTTCTGATAAATTTTCAAGGTTATGGTACTTTCACAGGTTGATCACTGTAACAATGGGCACATAACTGGCTCTGCAGACTTGGTAAAATGAAAGATTACACAATTTTGTTGAATTTGTGAGCAAAAGTTATAGTAGTTTCCCCATTTAATAACATTTTTCTCAAAATAACTAGTTTAAGTATTAGAATGACTTAAGATACAATGGATACAATGGGGAGCAGTTGTATTTACTATTATAAGCTTACTTTGATTTAATTTCTGAATCTTAATCTGTCTTTAATGAGTGCAAGTGCAAATGCACTAAGGAGAATGTGGAGCTAACCCTACATCAGTCCCACTTAGGACATCTTGGGGTTTTTTGGGATGTGCAGATCCTCAGCAACTTGGTTCAAAGGAAATTTGACCTACACCTGTAGTTCAAGACTAAGGTGCTGGAAACTTCACAGCCTGGGATAACTGGCGTCGTTGTACGAGCCTTTGCTGCGTGTGCACTGGCTGCTCAGGCTGCATGTCAGCTGTGGCATCCCTGCCAGGTAAGACTCATGATGTGAAAGTAGCTAAATTAACTAACCCATGCATGTGCTAGTGTACATGGTATTTTTCAGGAAGGAAGGTCTTGTTACCTGTTGTGCTTGCAGTTGTGAAGCCCAGCATAGATTAAGGCTGTGCCATCACCTGCACCTCTTTCACTCAAACAGTTGTGCTGCATGTCAGGTAATAAAACAAGTCAGAAAAATGCTCTCTTACTTTGACATAGTTCTAGATGCAGTATGTGAATAATAGGGATTTCCAGTGATTTCTTCCCAAATTTTATAAATGCAAATAAATGAGGGAAGACTGTATTATGACACTTAGCATTCTCCTGTTTGAGAGCTACTTTTGATCTCAATCTCGACTCATTCATTTAACTTTGGGATGCTTCAGTACCTTTAACTGAATCGATGTAGGTTACATTAGGCAAACATATTTCAGTAGATTCCAGGAAAAAAAACAACAAAAAACAACTATGATTAAAATGGAAGTTCTTTGTGGAACTTTAACCCTTTAACATTTTATATTTATTTATATTGATATTTATAATTTATATTTATTATTTATATTTTTGTTTCTATATTCTTTTTTATTTACAGCATCCGCAATTTAGTAGTAATCTCTAACAATTAAAATATACCTTTTTATCTTTCTTCTGCATTTCCCAAATGTAGAAATTAAGATTACTTTTTATTCAAAGATAGTCAAGTCTCCAAATCCTGCTTAATTAATAGGTCTCACTTTAAATGGGGTATGTCATCTGAATAATAGAAAATATTTTGTAAAGTTATGCAGCTTAAGTCTGTCTGTGAAGAAAAACATTTCTCTCCATTAATCCTTCAAACTGCTTTTCAAGTTTGATGACATGACTGCCATGTTGAACTTGCATAAAGATCTCTATGGGAGGCTGCTGATCATCCATGGATAATGAGATATGCAGCTCACTGCTGTTTGTAGTGTGCTGCTGACTGATCTCTGCTTGCTCTTCAAATAGCCTTAGGTGGACAGTGTTGGAGAAAATGGTGAAAACAGATTCATCTAAGGATCTAAAAACTTGACTTTTGAGGAATAATAGCTTTTGCTTGACTTTGTCTCAAAAAGGAATGAGAAATCTATCTGTGAAGTATGACTCTGTATTCTGTTTATGTGTAATTTAGCAATCCGTTATGTACAGTTTCCTTTGCTAACATGAAGTATCAGTGTCATCAATTCTTAGAACTCCACTTATATAAATTTATATTTTCAAGGCTCTGCTTGATTAATGAAAGCTGATATTCTCTTTCACAGGGCCAAAGATCAGCCCTTTTCTCAAGGGCTTTCCACAAGTCCTTCTACTCAGGAATAATTTCTCTGGTATCTAAAATGTCACTCATTTGTTCTTTTATCTGATTTGGCCACAAGTAAATTACTCAAGACAATCTGTGCACAGTAAAGTGTTAAAAATTGAACAATGTGATTCTCTCAGGACACAGCTCCATCAGCAAGGCCTGTTTACAGCCTTGAGTATTTGAAATGCCACAATGAGGACAAAGTGCAAGGCTTATGGTCATATATTGTGGCAACTGCACATAGACCAGTGGGTTATGCTGTTTCTAGGAATGAGAGGAAGGACAGGGGACGATATGTCAGAATTGTAACAACAGACGTGGATGTTTATCTCAGAATTGTCTGAGAATTCATGGGACCCTATTTTCTCTTGCACTGTGGAAATTAGGATATGAAAACAATTGAGTGGTGAGACATAACTTCCAAGTATCAGCTGGCATACAAAATAAAATCCTAAATTTCTTCTGATGAGTATTGTAGGAACTGAGATGTTACCCTGTTTCATACTCACTAAAGAAGATCAGAGCTACATCTTTCTTAAATGTCTCTAACCTTCCACTTTCTATATTGCTTTAGGTTGCTGTATATATCTCTCTTTGGAACTGCACAGCTAAATCAGTGTAAATTGAGATCTTAGGGCAAGAGCAAAACAAATGTTTCAGATTAGACACCACATACAAATTAATGAAGTACATGTCTAATGGTGGTTGCAACAAAGAAACAAGGAACAGCACATGCCCTGCCACCCATGGTGCCATGGTGCTGGGTGAGTGGCAATCTCCCTTTGACAGCCTCCCCCCAGGATACCATTGCCCCTGGCAGCTGAGACTCCTCTCCTATTGAAAGCCCCTGCCTTGCCCTGCCCTCCCCTGTCCTGCTGTCCTCCTCCTGTTTCAAACTGGACACCATCCTTGTGCACCTCGTCCCTTCTCCTTCTCCCTTTAAATCCCCTTCTTCTCTCCTGACTAATTAAAGTTTAATATCAAAATAAAGAAAAATGCACACATTTTATTTTTTATGACATATAAAGACAGGAAAGAAACTTTATGAACTTAAGGCCTCTTCTGCACAAAGTATGTTGAGAGGCAAGGGATTACAATAAGATACTACCAGAGACCACAAAAAGGAGGGTTTATTCAATTTTCACCATAGTCTTACCGAAAAAAATGTAACACACCTGTAAAACTTAAGACAAGATCCATCTTTCCCCTGAATTTGGATTAACTTAAAACAACAGAATAAGAATGAAATAATTTTATTTTCTAGTTCACAATACCTTCTAGTAAAATTGAACCTTGTGACAGTTTGTGAAATAAGCAAGTACTATGTTTATCCCAGTGAGGTCTGGTCAAAGGAGAATTTGCAATTTCTTCAACAGATGTTATAGCTCACAATTGGATTTTTCTACAATTGTTTTACTTTTATGAATTTGTGGAAATTCAAGGAGTTCATCACAGGCTGTAAAATCTGATGTCATGTTTCTCTAATGTTTTGCTGATATTTTGTTTCTCTACTTCTATTTTTTTGGTTTCTTACAGTGATCTGCTTTCGGAGCACCTTCTTTCTCACTTTGTTCTATTATTGCCACCAGAGAAAACAGAACAAAGTGGTCTAGTTCCTAATATCCAGCAAAGTAAGATCTTGGACAGGGGTGATACACGTTGTTTTGCAATAAACATGTTGCTCCTAAGTAGAAAGGACTGAATATCTAGTGAAGTTTTATTTCCTTTTTTCACACTGTCTCAGAATTATGTTTCTGATAGAAATATGCTAGTTTACATGGAAGGTTTAACACATAAAATAAGCTATTGCTAGAAGGTGGTACTTACATCCATAAGGAAGACAAAGTCCTAGAATATCAACATTCACAGTAACAGCCTAATAGAAAACAGGATCTGAAGAAACAAAAAAATGGCCTGAAAATATTAAACTTCCCAGCTGCAGACTTATTGCATACAGATGGTAAACGAGGATAAATCTGTTCAGTTGTAACTTTTTCCTGCATATGATCTTTTTTCTTAGCTTAATCAATAAATTAGCCAGTACTTCTCCAGTTTTCTCTGAAAACTGTCTTGAACAGCAAAGACAATTTGTCTATTGCTTATCTCCAAAATTCAGAAAGTAAACCTCAGATACTGACTGACAAATGGAATTTTGAGATATTTTAATTAATCTAAGCAATAAGAAGGAAATACTGTAAGGGATATATATTTCCTGAAACAAATGGAAAGAAAATCTGAATATACTGGATGATGTGTCTTGTAGCACATAATTATTTTTTTTATGAGAGGCACCCCCTAATTATCATTGGTAAAATAGAATCTGGAATGTAGATACTAAATTCCTTTTTTCAATAAAGTTTCATGCTTTCGAGTGCCAGATTATGCTTGAAGTTAATATTCTGAGTAGCAATAGTAAACCATTTCTGAAACAGATAAATTTATTGTTATTGTTGGCTAGGATGCCTATATGTCTCTCAGGAAAATTCTGCACATAAATAAGAGTACACACAACATGCAGCACATGTATTATGTCTGTCTCTTAGGCAATGTCAAACCAACTGTGTATATATTAATAACTGGACTCATAGGTCTCTGAGTGTGCACAATAACACAGAGGATGTGACTGTATGTGACTTCATGCGCATAAACAAATCAGGCAGAGTGTTCCTGTGCAGTAGCCATTGCTTTAGTAGTTCTGGGTGTTAGGATATCTCAGAGGAATCAGGCACTCGGGAACCACCACTCTGAGAAAACATGAAAACAACTGTACTGTTTCAGGCCAAAGACTCCTCTAGCTGAGTGTCCTGTCTGCAGCAATAGATGATGGTACAAAGATAGCAGAGGTGCTCCTAGCCTACAGCAATCTGTGGCTCAGGAACTAGCTGAGGCAGTGACGTTATCTTCACAATTAGTAAAAACTTGTGGCATCCAAAACATTCTGTGGTGAGGAGTTCCAGAGCCCAACTATATGTGTTGTGTGAGGAACCATCTTTCTGGTTTTTCTTACATTTTGACCTGCTTCATAAAGGTTTTAATATTTTAATGTAATTGCTTTAATGCCTCTTGTTATTTTCAAGTGCTGTTTCTTTTTCATACCCCTCATAAATCCCTCTGACAGTACATTTGGTTTGTCTTTTTGCACATGGAAGAAGGCTCACTATTTAGTACAGAATCTTCTTCTACTATATCCTCTCTGATAGCAGAGACTGCGTACTGCATTCAGGATGCAAAAGCACAGATGATTTATTATGCAGCATATTTTTTCTGTTTTGTTCTCTGTATATTTTTTCTTTTTCTTTCTTTTCTCTTTGTCTTTTTATTTCTTTTTTCTTTCATTTTCCTTTTTCAGATTCTTACTGAGTGCTCAGCTCATGCTTTAATAGATCTATTTGTTAGAAGCCTAGGGTGTTTTTCAAGATTTGTTGTAACAGGTCAGAATCTATTATAGTATCTGTAAAATTAGGGCTGTTTTCTCTCATATGTATGGTTTGTTGTTTTGGGTTTTTTTTTATCCTGAAATTCTCCTATCATGCTAACCTCATCTGTGTAATTGTTAGCAGATGTTACCACGTCATTTTTTCAGATCACTTGTAATATTAGGTAAGACAAAGGTTTCCTGTATTTGCCTTCTAAGGCTTCAGGGTGAGAAGTTTCACAGTTAGGTGAAGCAACTCAGCTCTTCCATGTGTGCAAAATCCAACTTTAAAAAAGAATCAACAAATAGACCAGAGATCAGAATTCTGAAGCTCTCACAGAGTTTCAGGACATGTTGTTCAGGTCAATAAAAAGAATAATATGGATTGATTTTACTGGTTTAAATGAAGGTTGACTCGATAGTGGCACTGTTGATCCCATTTGCACTGTACCTCTCCTTTGTCTCATTAAAACTGAGGTCATTTATGTAACAAACAGTACTGTAGGGAGAAAGGTTTTGATATTTTCGTAAGGTCTGTTTTACTTTCCTTCTGGCACACTGTAGTAGCATGTAATTTTCTTGTTATACTATTCATCAAACAAAAAAAAGCATTTTCAATTTTGTGATGCAGTGAGTTGGTGCTTTTCTAGTCCTTCTGGACCAAACATGAATCACATCATTGTCTGAGATTGCAGGAGACTGGATTTGATGAGCCATGACTCTTCCATGCCTGTTCTTTGGTTCCCAAAGAGCCTTGTATGTGTAACAATAAAATACTCCCTAAAAAAGAGATAGGACTAAATCAAACAGACAAGAAAGAAAAGGAAAGGAACCTGGCATGATAAGAGAACAGAAGGCATATAAGCTCCTGGGACAGTGTGAAACCCAAATTTCCTGAATTGGCAAAGGGAGGGAAAGCAGACATAAGGAATTTTAGAAAGTCCTGTGTAATATATTAATACTAGTTTCTCTTTCCACTTTCCTTAGATTATTGTGGCGTATTAGGTACAGTTTGCATATGCAATGTGAAATGTGCTTGCTTGTTCTCTTTCTGTTGACTACTATTTCAGAATAATCATTGAGTAAGTGCTCTCAACCATGTTTGTTTTCATGTGTGTCTCACCAGTGACATTATGAGACAAAGACACTTAGATAATGGGCACCATGTTTTCTCTCAGGAATGAATGTCATATCTCATGTCATAACTCACCAGGTGGGTTTCCAAAAAGACTACTTTCTACAGACATAAGTTTTACTTGTGATGTTTGCAATTCACTTGGAGGTCTCATGAGGGACAGTGTGATGCAGATCTTACCTATCAGTGAGGGATCAGTGACAAGACTTGAGCACTAAGGCAATGTGCTTTTAGTGGCCAGTTTTTGCTAAGCAGAAAAACTTGTTTTCCAAGATTTATTTATTTTAAGGTTTTTTTTTGTTTATTGGTTGCTTTTGTTTGGTTTATTTTTGTTGTTGTTTTCATTATTTTTTTAGGTACAGAGAATTATAAATGAGCTAAAGGTCGAATGTACGTCGGTTCTCTGTGGTTAAGTCTGAATGCAATGGAAAGATCACTATGTTCCAGCTAAACAGATTAAAAAAATTGGTATATTTTGTGGCAGGAATCCCCTGAGTACCAAAAGAAATGTGAAGACCAAATAAGTATGCATAAAATTATTGAGGACAGAATGGGAAATTTTGGAAATTCCCAAAAGCTAATCAATGAGTCTAAATACGCAACTTTCTCACCTGCTGGTGTCTTGAACCTTCTTGTTATCATAAGTTGGTCTGCTTTCTCTGGATACTTCAAAGAAGTGCATTTTTATGGTTTTCCATACAAAACCAGTTTTTGTTTCAAAGGGACTTCTTAGAATTTTTCATACTTAAAAAAAAATTCTGTTTAACATTGGTGTTTTGGAAAACAAAACAAAAGGAAAACAAACAAAAAAACCCCCCACAAACCCAAAAAAAACACCTAGGTCTTCCTCATGACTTTCAGTGCTAGGAACTTGACTCTGAAATACCTTGCCTCTGGGGTCTCAACATTTCACATCCCACAGCCCATTTATGCTGATGCTAGCATTTGTAGGGCTGCACAGCGAAATGAGGGATCTGAGATTGATCTGGCTAAAAAGTGGCTAAGCCTGGGAGAGGCTTATTGGTCATCTAATTGTCACTATATATCCCTACCCTGACTCACTCATGTCTGCATGAACAGTAGTGCTGGCACACAGGACAGGATAGAAGAACTGGGGGAAAAGCAAAACTGTTGATTTTGCTGGCAGTGCCTCTCGTGCTGCATTGAAGTTATGAAACTACGATGTAAGAAATACAATGTGAGATGTCAAGCATGTAGAAATCTAAAACAAAACATCTGAACTCAGGCAGAAAGGTCTTTTAGATTCAGTTGTTACGTAAGTGGATTAAACCTACCTTATTTAATTTCTTTATGAGTTTGATGCCTGATGCCTAATGCCTGTCATATATTGACATTTTAATGAGTGCCTGTCTACCCAAAACATTATTGCAAGCATGCAAAGAGTGCTAGGCTGTGCAGCGAAAATGAGATGGATTGGTGGAGAGCTTGTGCCAGGACAGAAAGAAAGATCTTCCAGGCTCTGGAGGCAGTTGGTAAAGTGCTAGAACGACTCTGATTCAAATATTCATCTGTGAAATGACTTTTCCTAGAACATCTTTGTGCTTAAATGCCCTGGCTGGCTGGCTGATAGTGTTTGCTATGCATCATGCCTTTCACTATCCTCATTCTAAGAGAAACGCTACCTTATGTGTTAAAGGCTAAGCTGCAGTGTTCAGACGAAGCAAAATATCTCCTTGTTTGAAAGATGCTGCCGGATCTGCAAAAAGGCAGAAGAAACTGTCAAAAAAATCCACGTGCAAGAGCACAGATACAAAACACTTGCTAAAATGCTTTAAAAAGCAGGAAAGACGTGATTCATGAGACAGTCAAGAATTTTGCTTATGTAAATGCAAGGCAGAGACTTGAATATGCTTTTACATTTCTAAAAGGTTTATATTTAGAAAAAAAAAAAATAATTTCTTTTTGACATAATTCAACTACTTCAGTTCTACATGACATAAATAATTATACTTTTTGTTTGGAAAGGATTTGACTGATAGAAGAGCTTTCACTGTTTGCTTTGTGGAAATTAACGCCCCCCCCCCCCAAAGTCACACTGATCAACTTTCTCACACAAACTCACAGATCTGGTATCATGGTAATTTCAGGTACATTGAAAAGTGCAAGTTCTGAAAAACAAACAAAAAAATGAAAACAAAACAACTCTCTAAATAATAATAAACTCTGCTTCCTGAGTTTTAAAATGAAACCTACTTGTGTAGAATCTGTTTTGTAGGACTGGCTTTTAGTAGGATTCTGCCTCTGCTTATTCTTTAATTGCCTATAAATCTCATTTCTGTCACTTCTTTAGGGATGAAAACATATTTGCCAGTGAGATTCAATATAAACCACGTTTATGGTTACTGAATATTTAATCTCCATGCAATTGACATCCAATTGTTGTTGACATTTCCTTGCATTAATTTCTGAAGATCCCTTTTGTTAAAGAGCTTGCAGCACAAGGCAGAAATGTTCAGACCATGCACACCAGGTACCATCACGTCAGGTTGTCACTGGAGAGAAGATGATCCCTGAGTAACAGTGCAGTGAGAGAGTTTACTTTGGTTGTTTATACACAGAGCCTGGACAGGCTCCTCACTTCAGACTGTGCAAAAAACACAAATGCCCGTAATGTGCCTGTTTCTGTGTGACCTATACATGTAAAAAAACCCAACAAAAACCCCAAATACCAAACAAACAAAACCCCAACCAAACAGATTAATCATGTTATATACAATTTTGTATACATTTAATTTTCTTACTAAATACATTCTGCTGGTTGTTTCTGCTGTGTCATGTTGCAGATGAAGACTGGAACTACCAGAGAAAGAAATCTTCTGCCTGTTAGATGCTCCCCTCAGCCCTGAGAAGCGCTCTTTTGATTATCTCCGGACATCCTGGAGATGAACTAAATGTTTTGGGTGTCCTTTGAGCTGTGGGCACACAGTTCTACCAGAGCTGGAAGAGAAGTTCATTACATAGAAAACACATCATTTTCTCCTCTGCTGTCATCACATATTCAAGTCCCAGTCGTTTTTGACACTTGGCATTATCACAAGTAGTTCTTTCATGTTCTTATTTGTGGGGTTCCTTCTTAGACCTGTATTACACTCTGACACTCCCCCTGTTGCCTGGGAGCAAAGACAGCCTTTGCTCTTCCATGTGGAAGCCAGTGCAAAAGACAGTGTGATGGAGATCCATGATGGTCAGGAATACAGGAATGCTGGTGCAGGATCACAGTTGTCAGGTTGCAGTTTGGAATCCCAGTTCAAGGGGTTTATTGGCAGGCTCATGGAATTAACTCTGGGTGGCACATGCCTTAGAAACATCCTTTCTGTTTTGGAATAGATAAGTTGTGTTCAATAGAAAGCATGGGTCTTGCCTCCTGAGTTATTGTCATGGGTAGGAGCTCTGAGGTCTCAAACACACAGAGGCTGCAGGAGGGCAGAGGAAATTCTTCTGTTCCCTCCTACAGGACAAGATAATATGTATGGCCAGATCTCTCTATGCCAAAAAACAAAGCCCCCATAGTTGTGTGAGGCATTGGACAGACACAAAAACCCCTTGAGTTCCAAAACGGGGTATTTATGGTGGATCTTTCCTATGAAGTCTGAGAGCGTTGGGGCTGTTCAGCCTGGAGAAGAAAAGGCTCCAGGTAAGACCTTACAGCAGCTATCAATACCTGACAGGGGCCTACAGGAGAGCTGAGGAGGGTCTTTTTCACAAGGGCTCACAAAAAGACAGGGCAAGGGGGAACAGCCTTAAATTGAAAGTGGGTAGAATTAGATTAGATATTAGGAATTACATTCTTTATTGTGATGGTGGTGAGACAGTGGAACAGGCTGCCCAGGGAAGCTGTGGATGCTTTATCCCTGGAAGTGTTCAAGGCCAGGTTGGATGGGGCTTTGAGCAACCTGGTCTAGCGGGAGGTGCCCCTGCCCAGGCAGGGGGGTTGGAACTCCATAATCTTTAAGGTCCCTTGCAACCCAAACCATTCTATGATTCTACAGTTTATGTTGTGATTTATTTCGTTATCTCAGGGATGTGGACAGGTTTTACTCAAGTTAGGTATTATTACACAGTCACCACAGTACGGTTAGGTAGTAATAAATGACAAAATTCACGCCTGCGACCTTCCACCGGCGCTTAACAGAGCGGCTGGTTGTAATGCGGGCCCCTACCAGCCCCG
>NW_009952973.1:5840622-5847466 GCF_000747805.2 Chaetura pelagica | reverse complement strand
CATGTGTTCGGCGGCGCAGGCCGCTGGTGACTCCGCGCTCTGCGGACGAGGTGTGCGAGTTCGCCCCCTTCTCCCTGCCCCAGTGCTTCGATAGCTTTCTCTTTCCTGTGAATGATGGCATTTCCAGTTATATTTCATTTGTATTGTTGAATAAGCTTTCAAAACAATGGCTTTAGGCGCATAGGTTTTCATGAAAAGATGAGTTTGGTAGTGGCAGCATGGAGAGCGTCAGGGTTGGCCGTGGCACCATGGCCATTTCTATGTCTTGTTTGACGTGGTCGTCACAAGGTCATGTAATTTGTGACAAGACACCCACAGTGTTATTGCTGGAAAAATCTGAATATGGGATTCAAGGTAAAGAGTCCACAGATCTTCACTCATGTGCTGATGTTGGCATCTCAGTGGAAAACGTTATTCTCACCCTGATCTTCTCTTTTCTACTTGCATCTGTGCTTTTATGCCCAAGTACAGTTGGTGAAAAGTAACTTTGGTTAGATGTGGACTCGGTTTCAGTCATAGAAGCCTGCACGCCATGTCAGTTTCAGAGAGTTTTGTACTCTTTGAACCCTGGCAGCAAGATGGATATGTTCTCCTTCTGACTAGTGGAGGCTGAAATGAAGTCTAAGGATCTCCTCTTAAAAAGAAGATACTGAGCATCTGTAACAGTTAATGGGTTAAAGCTTGACTTTGGAAATACTTTATTTGCTCAGTTAAATTTTTTTCTAGAATATGAAGAGATGGAGAGTGAAGTTCCCCCCTATGGCAGGAGCTTTGCTTGTAGTCTTTTTTCCTTCCAAAATCTGTTATGCTCATGTTCAGATGAGTATTAAAGACAACATTTTCACAGCTTTAATTTACTTAACAGACTATGCATATCTCAAACGTTTTTTTCCCTTGTTTATTTTCCCCCTCTCTCCACTGATCCCTGGTCTGACTGATTTTGTCTTTCTGCTATGTTGATTTTGTTCCAAGAAGTTAATATCTTTTTCAAAAGGTTGGCTTGGAGAGTTGCTCTTATATATTGTCTTTCCTATTTGTTGGAAAGCAGATAATTGAAAGCCTTCCATTTGCTTGTGAAGAAGGCAGTGTAATACCAAAGAATCTGGAAGGGAGCATTTCTAGTATTTTATTTATCACTTTTTTCCTAAGTGGTGCTTTGTTAATGGCTAGATCAGGTAAGAAAGGATATATGCAAATTTAGAAATGTTTTCATGTCTGAGTATTTTTGTGTAAGGTTTGTAATGTGTGTTTTTCAGTCACTAGCATTAGTTATTCTATGTTTGTTTCTTCCACCAGCTCTTGAAGAACTTAGGTTTTTGTTGAGAGGAACCATGTTAATGTGAATAAGGACATCTCTTGTCCATTTGTGAATGAGAAAAGTTAAATTAGTAATCCGTGTGAATATGTACTAGGGGAATTCAGTCATGCCATGAATTATGAAACTGGTTTCTTTTGGTTTCTTTTATCTGCACAAAATAGATTAGGTTTTTGTACCTTCATAGTGCAAGATGCATTGATTGGGAGTGTAAGTATGCTTAGATGTTATGGTCCTAATTTGGCTGTATTTATCTAGGAATTACACTGAAGCGATCATCCTGTGACTCCAATGTCTCATTTCACTCCCAAACCAAAGAAGTGTAGGTCCCAAACTGTAGCTTTTGTGAATGTCTGACAGAGGGAGTTACGCTGGTCCTGGATTTTTGTGTGGGGTAGACAGGAGAAACTGTACTAGGTGAACTTAGAGGTGATATGCCAGATGTGTCATTCAGCAGTGAAACATTGGGGACCCAAATGAGCCATTGTAGATGTTAGCATTTCCTCTGAGCTGCCAAAGCTGCTGCTCTTCTGGCATTTTATTTTATTTTTTTTTATAATCTTGTCCAGTGCTTTGTATGTTGAGGAAAGTTTGCCACTCTTTTGTATACAAATGTGTACAGCTCAGAAAAACATATCTGGTAAACAAAGGTATTTGAGTGATGTATAATCTAACCACTTTTATCTGTAATGTAAAAGTGTGTATTTTAACTCTCATATTTGTTTTATTCAGTGATACAGATTCGGATGGTTCATCAACTACATCCTCCTCTTCGTCTTCCCCTTCAACATTATCTGATGAAGATGATCATCCAAATGAGAAGGATAATCGATCTTACTGTATTAAAACAAAAGATGAGTTGCCTATTGATGTAAGTGCAATGTGTTATCTCTTTAAACCTTTTTATAGGAACTCAGTTCTAAATATTTTAACTTAAAACATATTAACTCATCACCACACCTGGTGATTGATTGTGTATTTTTACACTAGTTCAGATATAGCAGTTAATAACTTGTCAAATTTTTCAGTATTGTAAGACCCCTCTGATGTGAGATTCACAGCTCATTTTGGGATCATATTTGTATAAAGTCACAGTTGTAATTAATGAAAATAAGTTTCTGGATATTTTTGTATATTTTTCTAAGTTGTGTGTTGCAGGCTTTTATCACCTTCTCTCTATGTGAGAATCTTGAAGTTCTATTATGTCTTGCAGACATATTTCAAATAAGCTTAGCTTTGAGGTAAAAATTTTGAATGTTGTATTAAGCCTTGCAGAGGTTCAGATTGCATTACTTGTACTGCCTTAAAGAAAATTATTTAGAGTGATTGTAGAAGTGGGTTGTATTTGTTCTATTCAGCAATTTTAGTTACAGCACTGTTTTATGTATTGCAGATCAGTACCTTAATTTGCATCAAGATGCTGGGGTTTTTTGTTTCTCAAATAACATACCCATTATTACTCCCATTTTTCCTCATTTTTCGAGGTTTAAAGAAATGAGTTCTAGTATTATGCTAATGGATGATTAGTTATGCATCATTTGTAAAAGGTTACAAATAAAAGAATAATATAACTTTGTAGTGTCACTTTACATTAAAAGTATATGTGTATCTGTTATTCTGTAGGTCTCCCACTTCATAAAATAATGCTTTCTCTAATGAGAAACAAATCATAGAATCATAGAGTGGTTTTGAAAGGACTTTGATAGCTGATTTTGATGCTTACATTTGAAGAAAAAATGAATGTGATTGTTGTTTGTGCATTACTCATTTGTATATATGAAGTTTGGTGCTTTTTTTAGGAGTGTTCTCTAGAGTTATCCTCTTATGCCAAATACAAGTTTTAGCTGAAAATAGTTTTCTTTATATAGGTTGTTGTGACCTTTACATCATCTATAATAGTCTGAGTCATAGCATAAATTCTCAGCCTGGAGAAGAGAAGGCTCCAGGGAGACCTTGTAGCGGCCTTCCAATACCTGAAGGGGCTACAGGAAAGCTGGGGAAGGGCTTTTCACCAGAGGGGATAGTGACAGGACAAGGGGTAATGGTTTTAAACTGAAAGAGGGGAGATTTAGGTTAGACATCAGAAGAATTTATTCACCTTGAGGGTAGTAAGGTGCTGGAATAGGTTGCCTAGGGAGGTTTTTGGTGCCTCCTCCCTGGAGGTGTTAAAGGCCAGGTTGGATGAGACTTTGTGCAGCCTGTTCTAGTGTGAGGTGTTGCTGTTCGTAGAAGGGAGGTTGGAACCTGATGATCTTAAGATCCCTTCTAACCCTTACCATTCTATGATTTTATGATAAATAGAGAAACACCATTTTGTCAGATCATATTATACATATCTGGTGTATTTAGTACTGTTTTATTTCCTGCTATGTGTTATTTTCTGCCATGTATTGAAAAATATTACAATTTTTGTTTGATTTTTTTTTTAAATAACTGTGTATTTAATTATTAAGTTCTGCGTTGAACTTTCCTAACTTGAACATTCAAAAAATGAACTAAATTCCTATAGTTGGTTTTCTCCAGTTGAATAAAGTTTACTTCTACTTTATTTGCAATGGAAATATGTAGAGTAGCATCTCAATAGAAAAATGACTTTGAAAGTGACATGCCCCCAAGATGAGTTCATTTAGAATTTTTCTGGAAGAGACAAATCAGACTAGATTGTTTATTAAATCCTCTAAAATGCTAGGAGATTTTCCTGACTGTAACATTTATGTAGCAACAAAAGTATGAATGTCAGTGTGGTGAGTTTATATTCTGAACATTGACTCAAAATTTTCAGGAACTGCCTCCTGTTGAAGATTTAACAGTAAATCTGCCTGATGATGTCGAGCTGAAGCTCTTTGGGACAGTTTCCAGCATCATTGAGCAGCTAGGTAGGCAAGACTTGGTTGTTTTGGTTTTGGTTAAGATAACTTTGGTGTATCTCTGAACTAATTATGTACTTAACTGTTCTCTGAAACTCTAAGTACTGCAGCATTCTATTTCAGAGATTAGTGGGTTGCTGAATGAAAACTCAGACTATCAAATGACATTTGCATTGAATTCCCTTTTATTTGGTTTATATATTCTAAAAGTTAACATGCTATTAATATTATGCATGCGTCACTGTGTGACTTTAATGTTCTAATTTGTTAATTAAAAAGCCTTTTTCCACTCTGTATTATGATTTTATGGTAATTTGGGCAACAGTAAGATTTGAAGGCTTTCAGTATTTTAAGACATTTTCCAGTTGTCTGTGCTATATTTTTTATCTCTGAAGATACAGGAGGTATATATGATTGAAAGCGCAGATGCAGTACAATGCAGTCCCAAGTGCTTGATGGTTAATTTGTGAGGACAAGAAAAAGAACTGTATCTTTAGCCAGTGTAGCAGTGCTTGTTGGGTAATTGGTATATTAGGTATGTTTGAGTAGAGTTTTGTTTGTTTTTTAATTTATCCATCCTTTGGCACCTTGACCAAAGACAAGTTGCCAGCATCAGCAGTCACAGGACAGCATGACTAGCAGTATTTATAGGTACTGAAGGATAAGCTTAATGGGATTGAGATGTGAAGTGGATGTGAGCTTAACTGCAGGTGATGCACATCTAGGGATCACTTCAGATCTACCTGAGACCTCAGTTTTTTGTATGTGAAATCAAAGTTTTGCTGAAGCTGATATTAATAAACTATCCATAGTTTGTATTTAGACTTATTTCTGGTGTTCCATTCTGCTTGAGCTGCTTTCAAAGCTATTTACATATGAAGATTAGAAATTAATTCAATCTTGAACTATTTATGTTGTGTGGGGTGTAAAATAAAGCAAATAACCTCTGCTACTAAGTTTTCTTTTATACTAAAAGGCTCCAGGTAATACGGGCAAGTCCTTTGCAGTATTTTTATCGGTAGAGTTGATTTGGAGTTAGATGTAATTTCATTCATGTGCAGGAAGCTGGCTTGAGTGTGGGAGGTAGAAGTCTGGTCATTGTCCTTTTGTTCTACTTTGCCTTTTCTCGCCTATTGTTTGTAATGGTGAATTCAAGAAGGCTGTTTTCAGGTGAAGTGGTAGTTTCAATGTAAGTAAAGAGAAACAGTTTAATAATTTTGCAATTATTTTTTATCTAGTATGTGAATATTTGAATAAAGCTGTTTTTAAAGACTTCAGTTCTGAAAACTGTCCTTAATTTCTAATTTTCCTTGGTTTGTATAACCTTGTCAAACCCTGTTAGTGTACTGATAAATGAAGCTTTGAGTCTATATTTTGCTTTATGTGACTGAAATATTTGAAGTGTTGAATTTAAGATTGGTTGATGAAAGTTAGAAAATAGACTAATAATCATTAAAGCCTTAAGAATGGAATAAAATCCCAAGATATCTGCTAATTTTCTTCTTTTACTTGTTTTATTGTGCTCTCTTTCTACATGTCTTCCTTTCTTTTCAGTTGGAAACAGGTATTTGAGTGGCCTCAATTTCGATTGCTTTGTGGCCATATTAAGGACTCTGCCAGCTTATTGTGGGCTGTTTTTTTATTTTTTAACTAAATTGTTACTGTGCATATGGGGTGTCTATCTAATATGAGGGGAACTTGAGGTTTTACTTGGAAATCATGAAGATTTTTTTGGCACAACAATAAGTATCCTGAACTCTTTCCATCATTCAGATGTGTCGGAAAGCTCTGCTGTTCTCTGTAGCAAGTTTCCAAGTTCATTTGTCTGCAGTGTGTGATACCTTGTAGTTGGCTATTTCTTAGTATGGGGTAAATTTAAAGTTAGAACAGCATAGCCTCACACTTGCTTTGCACTAACTGAAAGCAAGATGGTAGTAATTTCTGTTAATTTAACTTCTGGTCAGTGTATCAATTTAACAGAACTTTTGTTGTGTTTTGCTTCAAGGTACTTGGAGGAAAGAAAAATTCACTGTATGGGTTGTAGCCTGGAAAGTAGACAGCCTTGGTATATATGACAAACCTGCCTTGGGACTGCAGTTTGGGCCATGGTAGAGTAGAAGCTGAGGATTTTTGGCTCGGGGAGCTATAAGTCAAATAGATTGTCAGTGATAATGTTTCTCCTGGGTTTCATGGGACAGGCATGACTTATGTTTTCAGAATATTTTCATTAGCCTTCTGGAAGACTGTATTTTTTTGTTCTGTTTTGTTTTGAGTTTACTGTTGATGTGTGTTGGTTTGTTGGTTGTTTTGTTTGTTTGGTTTTTTTGGCTAAGCTGTATTTCTCATGAGGGCTAAGCAACACATTGTGTTCTTTTACTGTATTTTAGAGGTAGGCACAAAATCAACTAATTTTACTACTACTCTTGAAATACAGTAAACTGTTATTAAGCCTGTAGCATTGTCACAAGCTTGCTTGGCATGTCACAAGGTGTTTGCAGATTGAAAGAGAAGCAAAGCTGGAGTTACAGCTAGATGAGATGTTTATTACTTTAAGACCTGTTATGAAAGTTTAGAGATAGAAAAGATTACCTTCAGAATCATATTTTTTTTAGTGTAATGCTGCTAGACCTCTGTATTGACAGCTTTAAGCACAATTCCTGCT
>NW_009952973.1:5738568-5840458 GCF_000747805.2 Chaetura pelagica | reverse complement strand
TGCTGAATGTAGAGGAAAAACCGATATTTCTCTACATCAAAGCAACAGATTTTAAGTACTGAAGAGCGCAAACTATTCAGATTTCAGTGAGGAATAACCTTTTTATGTCTCTGAATCCGGAAAGCCTAAAAACTAAGTAGGCTGTGTATCAAATTATGTATTTAATGGAGGAAGAACATACTCCTGTGCCCATTTATAAGTGTTAAGATAGCATATTTTGAGCTACTGGAGTGACATGATGGTTCTGACTGTGCATGCCATCATTAATCATAGATTAGGCCCAAATGTAGTACAAGACTATTATGTGACATCGGTTTGCAGAAATGTGTTTCCAGTAGTGTATCTGCATACATAAATGACACCCCAATTGCTGCTGTGATTGGGCTGCTAGACATCTTCTGTGTTTTGGTCTTATTTTTAAAACTTACTAGGGGAAGCTATAATGAATAGCCATCTCCATTCTGTTTTCTAAGGAGAATTTCATTTGGAATACCAAGAATGGAGGACATTACATGAGCATCTGCACTCAAAAAGCTAGGTTATTGCTGCTATGCAGCTAATTAAAAAACATCCCTGTTAAATACAACAGCTGTCTTACACATGTATCTGAGACTTCTGGTTTGTACCCATAGAATGATAGAATGTGTGGGGTTGGAAGGGATGCTTAAAGGTCATCTTGTCCAGCCCCCCTACAGTGCACAGTGACCTTTTTTAACTAGGTCAGGTTGCTCAGAGCCCTGTCAAGCCTGACCTTTAATGTCTTCAGGGGTGGGGCCTCTACCACATCTCTAAGCTACCTGTTCCAGTGCTTCATCTCCCTCATAGTAATGACAGATGGGGTCTTATGGGAGTAGAGTAGAGGGAGAGAATCACCTCCCTTGACTTGCTGGCCACACTTCTTTCTGTGAAGCCCAGGATATGATTAGCCTTCTGGGCTACGAGAACACATTGTTTGCTCATGTTCAGCTTTTTGTCCACTAGTATCCCCAAGTCCCTTTCCATAGGGCTGCTCTCTATCATATCATCCACCAGTTTGTATTAATAACAAGGATTGAACTTACCTAGGTGCAGGACCTTGCACTTAGCCTTGTTGAACTTCGTAAGGTTCACGTGGGCCCACTTCTCTATCTTGTCCAGATCTCTCTGGATAATATCCTGTCCCTCTGGCATATCGACCACAGCTGTCAGCTTGGTATCATCTGCAAACTTGATGAGGATTCCCTCGATCCTGTCTATATTGTTGATGTAGATATTAAACAGCACTGGCCTCAGTACAGACCCCTGAGGGAGACCACTTGCTCCATCTTGGCATCTAGCCATTGAGCACTACTCTGCAACTATCCAGCCAATTCCTTATCTGCCAAACAGCCCACCCATCAAACCTGTATTTTTCCAACTTAGAGAAGAATGTTGCAGGGACTATGCCAAAGGCCTTGCAGAAGTCCAGATAGATGACATCTGTAGGTTTTCCCTTGTCCACTGATGCAGTCACTCCATTGTAGAAAGCCACTAGGTCGGTCAGGCAGGATTTGTCCCTAGTAAAGCCATGCTGGCTATCAAATTGCCTCCCTGTCCTCCATGTGCCTGGTCAGAGCTAGGAGGATCTGTTGCACGATCTTCTCAGGCACAGAGGTGAGGCTGTCAGACTGGTAGTTTCCAGAGTCCTCCTTTCTACCCTTTTTAAAAATGGGTTGCCCTTTTTTCAGTCACCAGGGACTTCACTTGACTGCCATGACTTCTCAAATATTATGAAGAGTGGCTTGGCAACTACATCAGCCAGTTCACTCAGGACTCTGGGATGCTTCTCATCAGGTTCCATAGACTTATGTATATTCAGGTTCCTAAGGTGATCATGAACCTTGTCTTCATTTACAGTGGGAGGTACTTCCTCCACCTTGTCCCTGTATTGAGGTCCTTTAATTTGGGAGGTGTGAGGAGAGAGGTAGCGTGTGAAGACCAAGATAATGTCATTGAGAACCTCAGCCTTCTCCTCATCTGTTGATACTAGTTTGCCATCCTTGCTTATCAAGGGGGAATGCTTTTTTAACCTTGCCTTTCTGATTGATATACCTGTATACCTTTTTTTGGCCAGCAGGACTTGACTCAGCCATGCTGGTCTCTTCCCTTCCTTAATTGATTTATTGCACATGGGGATTGAGAGTACTTGTGTTCTGTGAAAAACATCCTCAAGTATCTGCCAATTCTGTTCTGCTTCCTTGTCCCTGAGAACTGTTTTCCAGGGAGTCCTACTGATTAAATAAATCCTTGAAAAGGTGGAACTTTGCTTTCCTAAAATTCAAGGCCTGTAGGAGTAGTGTAGACTCCTCCTCTGACTCATATCCTTTAGGATTCCACCAGTGTGTGATCAATGCAGCCCAGGCTGCCTCCAATCCCTGATGGGCTCACCTGCGTTGTTGACCATCAGGTCCAGTGTCACATCCCCTCAGGTAGGGCCGTCTATTTCCTTCCTATTAAGAGGTTATCCTCAAGGCACTCCAGCAGTCTCCTAGATTGCCTACAGCTTGCTGTGAGTTTTCCAGCAGATGTTGGGGTTGAAATCCCCCACCAGGACAAGAGCCTGTGAACATGATGCCTTCTGGAGCTGGAGTAAGAATGCTTGCTTCATCAGTAGGCTCTCCTTGATAAGGCAATCTCCTGTGGTATCCTTTTCTTTTCCACCCTTGAGAACAATAATTATGTAAGCAAATATAAATCTTACCACTTGCATATGGCTGGAGAAGGGATGTATGATTGTAAGTAGTTTTTTGTGTGTTTAGGAATTTTCAGGTGAAGCTCTATGAACTTTGGTAAACAAATAGTGATGGTGTTTGGTAAGTTTCACTGCAATTAACTACAAACTGCTGTTGAAACAAAGTTGTAATAGATTATTTTTTTTTTCCATTTTAGTAATAGTTGAATCACTGAGAGGCCTACCTCCAGTAAATGAGGAAAGCATAATTTTTAAAGAAGATCGGCAAGCAGCAGGAAAGGTTTGTGTAAAACATAAACAACATAAACCCCTGTTATTCTAATAAGAAATTCTAAGTATTTTTTAATGTTCCAATGGGTAGTGTTGAATGTCAGCTTAATGAAAGAGGAAGTTTTATAGGTATGTAGTTTTTCTTTGTGCTTTTGACTTGCTGTAGTTACCTGTCTTTTTAATCTCAAGAATTCCTAACCTGAAATTCACTGTATCCTTACAGAACAAAAATGTGTGTGATGAGTTTGTCCTATTTTATGAGAGTGCTTGTGGAGAGGGAGAGGATACTTTTGGATGTGTGATGTCTCAAATAACAGGCTGTGCACTTTTATTGCCTGGAGTTGGGGGCAAAGACTGATGATATTAAGAGTCAAGTTTCAGGAAAAATGAGGAATATTTTCATATCTATATTCTACGGTTCCAGTTTAAGACCAGTGTGTACTTCATGCAAGTGTAATGAAGAATGTTTTCTGACAACAGTGTTGTATTGAATTTTGTATGTTTTCTGGGGAAAAGGCATTTAGAATGGTTACTGCTGTAATATCTTTGAATGCTAGATGAGAATGAAACAAAAAAACTCAGTCTGGAATTGCAGATGTTTTGTACAAGTCAAAATTCTCTGCTCTCAATGCAGCTGGGGAACAGACAGGGGAAGTGATGTAAAGGGTCTTGTAAAAATTAACTTTGAGGATTAGATTATCAGGAGATACAGGACTTTGGAAAGCATAATGGAGAAGAATAGGAAGAATAAGGATTTGGCGAAAGGAAGTATTACTAAAGTAGAAGAAGCTGACAGTGAAAACAAAGCAGTTAGGTGGACAAACAAGCATCAGCATTTGAGAGAACTTTTCCACATTGTGACTTAACCAGTAGCTGGGGATATATACTGTCAAGCAATTGTGGTAATAAAACTCAAGCATGAAAGTGATTTTATTTGATGTTGTGTTTAGGAAACACATCAAACTTCTTGAATACAAAGCATCCTAAAGCTTCATGGTTGTCTACAGTGAAATTAGCTATCTACTTCTGATTGTTTATTTAAACATTTTAATTTTGTTTGTGTTTCAGATATTTGAAATATTTGGTCCTGTTTTACATCCCTTTTATGTGTTAAGATTTAACAGCTCTGAGCATATCAAGGCAAAAGGTATTAATGTGCAGGATAGCATGTATTTTGCTCCGTCGGTGGAGGACTTCACACAGTATATATTTGCAGAGAAGCTGAAACAGTGAGTCTAACTTATTTTCTCATCTGGTTATAATGTATTTTAATATAGATAAAAGTACTGGATAAAAGTTGAGCCTTGAGCGAGAAACTGTAGGACTAAGCTTGACACTAGCTTTTTTTAGTTATTCTGAACTGTGTTGTAATAACAAGGTTGTACTGTTTTGCCTTTCAAAACAGTACAGAGTAGCTGTAAACTACAAGCTTCTAAAGTGTTATAATTACTGAAGTTTAGTAGCTTATTATTCAGTTTAATGTATTGTTTTCTTTTCACGTTGCTGTATTACATAAAATATCATAATCAGAAAAAATGGATTCTTGCTTCCCCCACATCCTTGCAGACACACACACAGGGTTTACAAGCTGAATTTTGCATATTTTATTGTTCTTCAGATTCTTGTTTAGTTTCGTAATGTATAATAAACCTCTTTGAGTTCTGGGCAAGTTTGTTTTTACTATTTTAATTTCATATTACAGGGCCAGAACCGAAACTTAATGATCAGTAAATCTTTTTCAGTTGCAGAATAACAATTCTACCTTAAGATTACCTACTGTGAATTTGGAGGAGGAGAGAGATTTGGGTGACAATGTAGATTGATGTTCAGAAGCTTCTCAGTAGTGTTTTTGTATCCTAGTCTCACTGAGGAAAGTAGCATGTATGAATAGAACCTTTTTGCTATTTAAAAGGAAGTGTACTGAAAAGTATGGAATAAAAAATAAAGCATAATAAATGACTGCTAGATGCTAGTGTTCTATTATTGATGAATAGTTGTCTGAAATAGCTATAGGTTAAACAAGTCCTTTGTCATACAAGCAATGTCATCTCTATTTGTATTAGTTCTCATCTGACTTGCAAGTTTTTTTCTGACTATACCCAGTAATATTGATGTCTTCGTTAATTGAAACTCTGCCACTATTCGCACTGAATAAATTTTTTCTTTACTCGTGTGTGTGTGACTAGGCCTGCTTATGGTTTCTTCCACCCCCTCTCTTTTTCATTTCTCTGGAAGAAAAAAATACATTTTTTTCAAATAGATCCCTTTCTCACTCTGTTACAGAATCACAGAATAGTCATGGCTGGAAAGGACGTCTGAGATCACGGAGTCCAACCATAAACCTGTTGCTTGTTTAGTTTATTCTGCAGCATTTTGTTGTCATCTGATCTTGGATTTGTGCCATTAACCTTTGTTACTTAGTACAGTAACTGCACATACTTTAGTCATCTGCTTAGTGCATCAATAATTGTGTGCTGGACTTGGCATCTGAGACATGAGACTCATGTTTTAGTTTGTTACATGCTTTGCAATTAGTTTTGGGAACTATTTGTCTTTTGATAGTACCTCACTGTTATATGTGGTACAAAATTGAGTGCTAGGTAAGATGTTTTACACTTTCATTACCAGTGCAACTGAACAGTGCATCAGACATTGTTTCTTGCCCTGCATTAAAATGAGCAGTGTCAACACCTGTGTAATCTGACAAACTGTGATTTCCCAGAGGAGGCTTAGATTGGATATTAAGAAAAAAATTCTTTACTGAAAGAGTTGTCAGGCACTGGAATAGGCTACCCAGAGAAGTGGTGGAGTCAGTATCCCTGGGAATATTTAAAAGATGTGTAGTTGTAGTACTTAGGGATGTTGTTCAGTGGTGGACTTGGCAGTGCTGGGTTAACAGTTGGACTTGATTCTCTTAAAGGTCTTTTTCAACCAAAACAATTATGAGTCTAGGTTATGTTTTGCTTAAGCAGTATTTTTTTTTTTTTAGGTTTTGTTAGTAAAGGTTCTTAAGCTTTTGTGAGGCAATTGGTACTATTAGTTGGAGCTGCCTTTGCATGAAGTAGGTGTCACTGAGAAAGGATAAATTTCAATTTCTGATTTGTGCTTCTACATAAAGGAAAAAAATGAGATGGCTAGTAAAAGGGCTGAGCTGTGGTCAGTGCTTCACGAAAAAGCTTTTGGACCTTAGCATATTGCAAGTTTGACGCTGGTTTTTGTAGTTTGACTATGCAGGCCAGCTTGTGGAGTATTAGAGCTGTGAAGTTTTAGAACTACTCAAAACTGTGATGTTACTTTTGGAAAAGAGGGGAATTAAGATTTATATCTGAAAGAAACTGAAACTTTGAAGCTTTTTGTGAAATCTGGCAGGCAATCTTCTTGCATTGTACGGAGTTGCAGTGCTATGTACTTTAATGTAACTATTGTTGCTTGATTGCTGCTGAGTTTATGTATAGATAAAAAGCCCCCCCGTTGGTTATTAGAGCACTGATTGAAGACTATTCATGTTGTACACACTATTTTTAACTATATGGTTCTGTTTTGCAAGTAAGAATTTTCAGTATTGCATATTTTATATTGTTTGTCTCCTAAGGTTTGTGGTTTGACATTTTAGACCAAAATAAATTTGTGAGCAGTGTGAAAAAACCTTCCACGTAGTGTACCAGCATAAATTAAATTTGTTGGACAAATTTGTTGCTCATCAAAGAAACTACTTGATTTTTAGTGAAGTTCTTGAAGTGGTGGGTAAAATAAATTATGGCACTTCAAATTAGTTTTGGTGCTTTTCAACCATATGATTTTTTAAATGTCTTTTACTTACTAATTTTATCCTTAAAATAGAAGATGAAACCTAATTATCTAGGTAACACTGTATTAATAGAAGTATAAGCAAAGCTTAGAGGTTCTTCTTGTTCCAGATTCACTCCACTATAGTTATTCTTATAGCATGTATCCTACTAGACTAGTTCATTGTCCTTTTTAACTGAAGACATGTATTCTGAAACCAGAAGAATAAGAAAACTTGTGACTACTTAGTAGTCAGCTGAGCTTTCTCAATGCAGGTTCAAAACAACTTAGGTTCAAAAGGATGCACTGAGAGACTATTGACCAAAGCTTGATATTAGCTGAGTGAAATGGTCAGTCTTCACTCAAAGTACGAAGATTTTTCAGGTAACACGTATCTGTCAATTTGAGACTTTGCTATATGTTACTGTTGACTTAGTAAGATTAAAAAATCAAATAGTTGTTTCAAAACTGACAGCTCCCAGTGTAGGACATCTGATACTTGGAAGAAAGTGTTGCCTTATTTACTACAGTACTTGCAATTTATTTCTAACCTGTAATATATTACTACTGTGAAAATTCAATTACATGTTTCATGGCCCTGTTATACCATCCTCCTTCATCTTAATTGACTAATTTGTGGTGGTTTGTGTTTTTTCTTTTAGGGAAAAAGGCTCAGATGCATCTTGGAAGAATGACCAAGAACCACCACCTGAAGTAACTATAGTTTTTGATGCTGTTTTTTTTTTTATAATTGCAAAAGAAACATGTAGGAAAAGTTCTTTGTGGATTAACTAATTGGCAAGCTTATTTTTTTACTCAAGACAAGAGTTGGCTGTAGCTCTCTTGTTCATTGAAAATAAGGTCATGCTTTTCTTGGAGAAGACTCAATCAGTGTAGGGAGCAGTAGCTGTCATTTTCTAATTGATTTTTGTGATTGGAAAAATGTATTTATCTTCAGTTACTCTAGTCCTTCCTGAATATGGGTGGCAACCTGAACGTTCAACTTTAAGTAGCAGTGCTTTTACCTTGCCTACTAGTTACGCTTCTGCTAGGGGACTTTGTCCTTGCTGTTCTTTCACTGCAGCTTCAGGAATGTGATCAGTAGAACTTTGAAAGACAGTGTAAACTTAGAAACGTTTGGCTAGTCTAAGCTTTCTTTGAAAAATTTTTTAGTGATGATACAAAATATGCTCATTGGCTAATGGTGAGCTGTTTTTTATTTTAGTCATATTTTAAAGCTGTTCAAGAGATGAGCTTGTAAGTGTATACTTGGAATTTGTAGGTTCCCGAGTAACTGCAGTTTGGCAAAGTACAAGTCAAGCAGTCAAGTCTTCTGCAGATATAGATTAGATGTGTTTTCCAAAGTTGGTATTTATTTTTTATTGATATTTCTTAATTTTAATTATGATACTGTTACCTTCAGCTTAGAATCTGGAACTACAAGGGGGAACTTTACGTTTGCTATACTTCACTGTAGGAAGGATAGAAGGAAGCTTAAATTGGTGATATTAAGGATGGGCAAACTTGTTTGCTTTATATAAAACCGTGGCTGCCATGGTTATTCTGACTTCGTGGTGTCAACACTATGTGCTCTGTTTTGGAGAAAACGCCACATCTAACATCTTGTAATACTTAATTAGAATCATCTTTGGATAGTTCTAGTGATTAGAATTTACACTAAGGTATCAATCTGTGACAGCTGATGAGCTGATAGAAAGTGGCTTTTGCTGTACAGGTAATAGCTGTTGACAAGGTTGCAGATTAAATTTTATGCTACTGATGCTTGAAATTGTCTCTTACAGCCATATGCTTTTAGATCCCTCAGCTGGCAGGTGATTCTGTAACTTTTCTGAGTAGCTCCTGTGGTAAACTGTGTGGAATTGCTGGAGTCAGTTATTTTTGTGATACTGCGAAGCTGTATTTTTGTATGAATATTAAATTAATCAATGTTAGGTATTTATAATTTAGGATGTATGGTAAGTGTTCCTTTTCTGGCAGGCTTCTAATTAGTCCAGTTTAGCTGTAGACTCAGCAATACAATCTCTCTTGGCTTTGTCTTTGGGGTCATAGGATGACTGTGATCTGTTTCCTGCAAGGATAGCAGGTGGAGATAACTGATTTCTCTGGGAGGTGGCTTTTATGGAATGTTGCATGAAAATCAGCTAGCAATAGAAGGTACCTATTGTTTGCTATTACTGTTCTACTAGAGGTGGCATATGGAAGCCCTTAGAAAAAGCAGAAGTTAGTGAAATATTTTATTATGGTCTTGTATGTCCATGTGGCTTTTTTTGAGTAATCAAGTGTTGTAGAAGAGGAGAGATAGTTGGATTCAGAATTAACTTTTGTGGCTCTTTTAGTACAGTGTTTTGAGGTGCGTGTTCGTCATATGTTGTACCAATACATCAGTAAGAAGCAAACACCTTCCTTTCACAATTGGGAGAAGGAGGAACAAACCCTACCCTTTTAAGTCATATAAGGGAGCTATTTTTCAAGGAACTTACTGCACTGACAGATTACTTTGCTGTTGCCAGGCTGGGATTCTAAAGGTAGCAAAACTTCATGTAGTAGTAAGAAAATGTTGTAGTGGCATTGAGTCTCTTGAAAATGGCAATATTCTCCAAAGCTGGAAATTACTTCAGAATAACATTTCTATTGCAAGTTTAATGGGAACAAGTGTTACTAAATATGCTACAGAAAATTCTAACTTAAACTGGAGCAATTTTTAATGTAGTTCAACTGTCCTGGGTTAAGTATCGGTTACCAAATAATTTTATAAAAATCTATATCTTAATTTGCTTAGTTTGCAGTTTGGCTTTAGAAGTTTTTTTCTTGGAAATAACTAGCCAGCTCCCTCAGAAATTTCCATGGCTACTGCTGTATTGATATTTTCCTCTTGGCTTTGCTAAGAACCAGGTAAATTCCATGTCTATAAGTGTTTCTTCTAGGGAAGAGTGAAATAGAACCCTTGGTAGACTTGCCGTTGAATTACCTACATGCTCTTAAAGTCTTTGCTGTTGTTTTTTGGCAAAAAGCTGTGCAAGATACACTTGAAAAATTATTTGAGAGTGCTCAGATCTTTTGTATGTTGTGGAATTGTTTTTTTTTCCTTGCATCTAGGCAATGAAAAATGTGTGTTCATTGCCTGCATGTTGCTGTTTTAAGGAAAATTAGAAGAAATAACTAATAATTGTATAATTGTTTTAAGACAAATTTATGAAGTGTTAAGTTCTTGATTGCATTGAGAAGCCAGCTGAACATGTGGTGGCTCTTTGAATTCAAAATAAGAAAGTGCAGCTTTAATAGTCTTCTAAGCTGACTGCAGGTTGGATTGTGTTCTAAATTATTTTTTACTACAACTGAAATTCTTTGTGCAGTCTTTATATGGTTTTGTTATCTTTTTTTTTAAACCAGGCCTTGGATTTCAGTGATGATGAAAAAGAAAGAGAGGCAAAACAAAAGAAAAAGAAGCCTCAAAATCAAGGAAAGAAGAAACTCAGATCAGAAACAAATGCATCAAGTGAGTGAATGCTATGGGTGAATACTTCTGTTTGTTAAACTGAGTTTGAATTGCATAATATTATCTTAATAATTGAGCTTTTATACAGTTAATCAGCATATCAGTTCTTTTCAAAGTTGAAGTTGTGAACTTGTCACTACATTCCTTATTTTTTGAAAAAGGGAAATGAAGGATTTTCCATTAAACTGCAAGGGAAGTCATATAGGAGCAGGACAGTTGTCAGAGGAGAGTCAGAGCCTCTTGAGAAAGTGTCAGCTGACACACAGTGAGGATATAGAACAGATGCCACCTTTTGGAATTTAGAGCTTGCTTATTGCAGGAGTTACTGGGGCCCAAGTTTAGTTTAAGCCTTTAAGTGCAGGGATAAGATAGAGGAAAGACGTGATTTTTGGAAACATGTTTTTTTATTATCAGGGAGAAGGTACAAGTCTTAAAAGGGTAACTTATTTCTCTTCCTCACCCAGTGCATATAAATACTCCTTTAAAATAACTGCTACTTGTGTACCCTATTGAAAACCTCTGTCTACCTAACACTATAATTAGATACACAAACCTATAGTAATATAAACTATATAGTTTTTCGTTATCTACACAGCCTTCTTCATGTGCCTTTGTCTTGCTGTTGACAGTTCTGTTCTAGGTGTATGTTTACAGGTGTGCTCTGTTTGCGGTAACCAGGTTGTCCTGTGTGTCTTATGCTTCTCTATTGACAAAACTTTTTGCTTTTCGTGTGCCATTTTGTTGAGTAATTAAAATTGCATCCCTTTGTCTCTGTTCTCGGTGGTCTGGTTCTGTTACATGCTTTTTGTACCACTCCCTTTAAGTACTACTGACTCTTACACCCTCCATTCTTCCTCTTCTCCTGCTTAAATATGAGTTTGCTTCAGCCATCTGCTGCACAGTGCTTCCCCACATGGATCTTCTTGGACTGACTCCCTCCTTGAGTTTACTACTCTTCCTTTGTAAAGCCTGCTTAAAGCAGACCTGCCTTTCCCTAGGACTGGCTGAGGCTGTTCCTGAGCTGTGTTCCATAACTGAGAAAACAATGGGAGGAACTGTTTCAGTCTGTCAAGGGAGTACAGTTATGATTTGACATTTTTCTGTAAATAACATGGTATGAATTCACAGCGTGCATAGTTTGGCTGTGAAACTTAGTAACAAGGATATCTGGCAAATTGAGGCACGAATTCAGTCTCAGCTGGAGTTTTGCTTGGTTGCATCTTCATAAAAAAATATATTAAAATTGCCTTGTTATAGTCTTTGATAGGAGAAGAAAGAACAAAAACACTCAAATCAAGTACTTTCACTTCAGTGCTTCTAGGAGGACTGCATGTGTGAGAGGAGTCTAAGTCCTGGTCCCCCACGAAAATGAGCAATTTTGATATCAAACTACCTTTCCAAACTCAAGCTTTTCAAAGGTGAAAATGTTTGTGTAGTCATGAACCAAGGGTTAGGTCACACAGGTTCTTGAAGTTCATTGACTTTATGTGGTGTTATGTCCCTAAATAACGTCTTTGCTTCTATCCCTAAAATCCTTTGGTGATCACCTAATAGTTTACATTGTATAGCATTTTGAATATCATAGCAGCTCTTTGGAGCATTTTTACTGTTTTGGTTCTTTTGATTTTATAGCACTTACCCGAATAAATACTTTAAGGGTATTTTTATAAAGTGGCAGTAGATTTGTTTTCAATCTTAAAGCATATATTTAAGTGACCTGTACAGGGAAAAACTTGTCTCTGAAAGATGAATGCTGAAAATTAATTGACTAAAGGTACAAACTTTTTTTGAGTAAGTTAATTTTATTAATTTCAGTTTGAATAATTCCTAGTGTTCCATATCTGTACTATAATATCAACTCAAGTCTAAAAGCTGTATGCCACTTTAGTGTAATGCAGTGTTATCTTCAGTTTTGAAATGTTTTGCTTTTAAATCTTGTTTTAAACTAAAGTTTCCAAAATACTTAAAGAGTTTGAGAGTTCCTGTGAATCATTAATACAAATTAAAATGCCTGGAGGGAAAAAACTGAAATCCTTTTTTTTTCTTTTTTTATGACTGAATTTGCAACTCTTGGGATTATTCTTTCTATATTACTCTAATAAATCAAGATGTTACTAAGCAATACACTTGCCAGTGGTATTTTGTTGTTTATGTATTATTTGTTGGTATTATTTGTTGATAAGCTTACTCTTCAAGTTTCCTCAACTTCATCTTGAAAGATTGTTAAGGACTAAACTTAGTATTTCCAAAATAATATTAAAACTGTGTGGTTTTTAATTTTGTTGTTGTGTTTTTAAGGTGAGAACAAAGGATTTAATCAGTCAATGCAACAACCTGCTTCAAGTTATTCAAGGGGATACCGTGGCAGAGGGTTCTCCAGGGCTCCATTTCCTCCTTCATCAGGCCCTCTGGGTTTTTTGAAACCACAAGTAAAACCTCCACATCTCTACTCTTCAGACAGAGTACATCAGGAAACTCCAGTATTTCCACAAGCTCACAGAAAAGAAAATGCAGTGATGCAACAGTATCCCTTTCCTTCTCCAGTTTTTGGTTCTGTTAATGACGTGCATCAATTCCACCTTCCGCCTTCAAATATGAATATGATGTGGACAGGCCCAAACATGTACAACTCATACCCATTTTTACCACCTCCACCACCTCCTCCTCCACCTCCTCCAGATAGCCATCCTTCACAGTTCAGGCCTTATTAAGTTTCCATGAATATGGAGTTTGAGGAGAAGAGGAACAGGCTGCCAAGACTGCATTTCCTTATTTTGGAACTGCTTCATTTTTCTGCGACAATAGAGCAAATGCAGAGTTTGAAGCTTTGTGGGACGTACATAGGAAGCTATTGTTTTCTATATGTTTTCTATTTCAAAAAATAAAACTATCATAAAAATAACTGAATGTTAAACAATGGCTTATTTTTATAATATCTGATAATTTTAGATGATAAAACTTATTGGAAACTGGTACGTAGTGGTGAAAGTCAGTTTTTAAATAAATTTAAGAGTTTATGTAAGTACCCTCTCGTAGTCATGAGGATGTGTTGCATACCTAGTATTTTAATATTTGTAGTGTTTGTATATTGCTACGCTAAACCATTTTTCTCAGTTTCTGCAGATTTTGAAATCTACTTGAATGGAAATAAAAAAATAGGACACCTAATTTTTAAGCTAGCTTTGCCAGTATTTTTATAAGGTATAAAGTCCTGTTATCCAACTTTTAATATTAATTTCCTATTAACTGAAAGACTGCAGCTAGATGGTCTTTTTTTAAGTAACTAGGTCAAAATTTGGACCTGTAGCTGAATTGCTTTGTTGGATTAAGTATCCTACAGTAGCTATAGAAGATGAACTTACTGATTTGATGTTTTTCAGTTAATTGTAGGATGTAAAAATTTATGGTATGGGGAAATTAAAAAAACAGTCTAACTCCTCCAGCTTGTCCTTACTCCTAGTGCAGAAGTGCCCATAGATAGATGCAGTATGTAAGTCAGCCTTTCAAAAAAGTCATTGGGCCAGGCAGAGAGGAAGTGTTCCACCTGTAACACTGCATGAAGATTTTAAAAAGAGGGGGGCAGGGGAAGACTATTTTTGAATCATTAATCAACAATACAATCAGTCTGAACCATTGAACAGAATTAATAGAAGTGTGCAGTATTTCCATTCTCAAACTCCTATTGGCCTCATTACTTTGGATATGTAGAAAGGCTAATTAAGCTCTGCAGCTGTTGCTTAGACTTTAATTCCAGATAACTTCTGAATGAAGCAAAAATTAATGCACAGAGGGAGGGATCATCTTGTCAAGACTCTAATCCTGGGAACTAAATTTAATTTCAGATTTTTAAAAGTTTTCTGTGGTAATAATTATATTCTCTAAGATATGTAGAACTGCTGTTTCATAGATGTGCAACTGAGAAGGTCATTCAGATCTCAGATTTTTTTGGCAGATTCTGAACTGGCAACAAACCATTTCAGAACAAGTATTCCAGACATTGATGTTTAAATCAATTCTTGCAGACTTTTTTGGGGTTTTTGTTGTTGTTGGATTTTTTTGTTTTGTTTGGGTTTTTTTTGGGGGGTGGTGGTGGTGTTTTTTCTGTTTTTGTAAAAAGGATGTCCAGTTTTAGTGTGTAACAAATGCTTGGTTTGGGGGGGAAAAGAAGGGAGTGAGTTTCTGGCTGCCTAAGCTGTGGCCCAGCAGTTACTATTGCGAGTGATATGTAACAGGAATTAGTAAACTCACTACAGCCTCAGGATGGAGTCCTTGCAGGTTTGCTTTGTTAGAGCTTCCTTTGACTCGCCTGGTATTTTCTTTTTATTCGACTTACCTATAACAGCAATTTGTTAATGACCAGGTGGGTATGATTAATTTGTTTTCTATGTACTTTTTATGGTGTACATGTAGTTTTTTACATACATAGCTGTGACAAGTGGCTATTCTGTTAGAATGGAGTATTTATGGCTTTAATGGAATAAGATGATTTAGAGGAATACACCTGACCTGGTAACAGAAGCCTCAAGTGATGGCGTAGGATGCAGTGTAGAGGAATACCTGGGATGTACCAGAGGAATACCTCTAGGTTGCAGACTACTCCCCAGCTGAATAAATGCAATCCTGGCTCTAGAACAAACTTCTTTTGAGTGTAACAGACAGAAAAAGTATGTAATGTATGTAAAATGCACCATATATAGTAAAATCAGATATGATTATGAATATGCAGACAGATGAGAGCAAGATGTTACATGTGTTTTCAAACATAAAAGTAATCCCAAATTAATTATAGGTTATGGAGGAAGAAACCGTGAACATCATACTTGGACTTGGGATGCTGATGACTTGCTGTATGTCATTGGCACACGTGCATGCCACCAGCCTCAAGATCCAGAGGGTTGGTTGAAAGGTAAGCGTAATACCAGGAAAAGGAGTGAGGTAATAGGAAGTGTAATAACTGTTACTACCATTGAGACCTTTTTATTATGTGTAGTAACTTTCACTTTTTTCTGCAATAATTGGATGTGGATTAATAATTCTTTGATTATTCTGTTAAGATTTCAGTTACACTAAGGTGTATTCTTTTTCCATAACAATATTTTGCCTGTAACAAAATCCAACATAAAATCAGGTTACAGAATGTAGCCTGACACAGATTTGTTATGGTCTAAGCCATTAATGTTTGGTAGTTTGATGCAATACTGGTTTTGTCTGCACTTGCTTTTTTTTATCCTGAAACAAATTTTGCAGGTTTTCAGCATTTAGTGAGTACAGGTCACACTTGCAGAACTTTGCTTGGAATCAACTTTAGTTCTTCATTGTAGAATTTTTTGTAAGTTAGGTATGATTACTGAGTTTGAAATATTTGGAGGATTAATTTCCTTGCTACAAAATAGTGTGTTATGTACAGTGTCACAATGAAGAATAAGCATTGCATTAGTTTGCTAGAGTAGCACCATCTTAAATTGAAAATAAAGCTAATGTAACTGATCTTTTGTAGAAAAAAAAATCTTGAATGCAATCATCATTGATTGTTACCTCAGTTATTTGTAGTCAATATTGTCACATGGATACTGTGAGACCCTGGTTCAGTGTGCTGGACACTTGCTTCTGAGAAAGCAGTATAAACTTGCAGTAATTTAGGGAGATAGGAACCTGAGATATGTTTGCAAGTTCAGCTGTTCGGGGAAGGAAAACAAAACTGGGTATACTTGATGGAAAAAAGAAGGTTGTGGAAATACTTTTTGTCTTTTAACTCTTTAGAAAATATCTCTGTCCGCAGGCCTTTAAAACCATAACTATAAAGCTTGGGAAAACTGACCTGACAATTTTAGTAGTAAGGAGAGCTGGGTTTTGTTCAACCCCAAGTATTCTTTGTCAAGCTGTTTTACAGAAATCTGTTACTACATTACTGTGTTACATTGAATACGTTACTACATTAAAGTGTTAGAGCACTATGCTGTAGTAGGATTACAGAAGCTCTGCTGAGCTACACTCTTTTGTGACTGGGACACCAGTTCAGTCAGAGACAACAGGGATAGATGCTTAGCAAATGAAGCACTTTAAGACATCTGCCTTTTTCTCTGCTGCTAGAAAATGAACAGTAATGCATATTGGCTCAATTCTTGATGAATGCTACATGGAAGCAGGATGAGCTTTTTAATGTGAAATAATTGTGTGTAATGCACCCTCTCCAGGGATACTCCTAATTAAAAAGCCAGCCAGCTAGAAAATAGAAGCCATGAAATGTGAATTGTGCAGACATCAGGTCATCAGCACCAACGCTTTCTTTACAGATCTGTTCTGGCAGGTCCACACCACTTGGTAACATAGATGTAATTTTAGTGTTTAGTGTGTACAGCAATAAACCTTATTTTTTGTAGGTACTACTTAGGCCTTACTGTAGTTCATGTTTCTCATACAGGTACACAAAGGCAAAGAAGACTTAAAAATTGTTCTACTTACTGGCTATCGGTAGTGTCCAATCCAGATGTCAGTTGAAAATGCCAGCAAATGCCTATTTGCTAGGAATTTCACACTGACCTATGGCTCAGGAGTTGACAGGTTGCTGGATTAGTACACTGATACCAAACAAAGTGATGAAGCCAATGTTTTATTGGACAAAATCATTGGAATGTATCAGATATATTGTGTTTAAAAAATAACAAAAGCATCTAACTTCACCCACTTCCGAAAATAGCCAAAGAAGAACAAACAAACAAAAAACCCCCACCCCTGTGCTATTTTTGTGAAGCAGATTTGTACAGTGAAATATTTAGCTGTCAGAGAAGAGTATTCCTGCTTCTACAGTGCTTACTGAATGCACTTCATGGTAGTCCCTGTGTTAAAACCAGCCAACCAAAATAGAAAAAAAAACAAACCCAAAACCAAACCCAAACCTTAATTCCAGAATTTGACCTTTCATATATATAGAGATACCATTTTGCAATTCTGCTGGATATTCACCCTTATTTGAATTCCAGAAATTTGAAATTACTCTGTAGAGTGATATAAAATGAATCATTAGAAGCAAAATACCATCATGTCATGTCCCTGTGGAATACTTTCTTCTGTGAATTTTGTTTATGCTCCTTCAACTAACTAAGCTAGTTCTCTACTTATGTCTGAAATGCTGTTTGTTTTTTTTCCAAAGAAATGTGTTTGGTGTAGAAATAGTATGGTGGCATGTTTATACAGTATTTAACTTTTTTTTACTGAATTGTTAGGACTTAGGATTTACTAAATTGTTGGAGGTCAGAACTTTACGATAGATTATTGTCATTCAGTGGGATATAGTTGGGAAGTCTGTAAAAGCCTCTGAAGAAGACACCATTTTTTATTTTATAGTTATTTGCTCTCAAAAGGTGAATAATGTCAAATCAGAATAGTTTTGAGTCCAGGAGAGAATTTTCAGAGGTAACTCCCACCAGCCCTTCATCTATGCCAGAAGTAGGAGGCATTGCTAGGCTCTGGGGCTGTGATGGCACAGATGCAAGGCTTCAGTAAAGTAATATTTTCTAGTAGGCCAATACTTCTCTGAGTCATATGAAGTCTATTTTCAGATTCAGCCTGGAGAGCTGCAATAGAGTCCTATAATTACCATTTTTAGTTAGCCCCCTGGGTTTTAACATTTTTCATCAGCTGCTTTCCAGAGAAAGCTTAAGTGAATGAAAAGTCAGAGAGGAAACAGACTCGAGGAAAAGCAGAGGCTTAGGGGAGGAAAACTGGATAAAATTTCCCAGTACGCTGAGCTTTATAAATAGAAGTACAGATGCACTAAACTGTTGTACTGTATAAATGACTGTAACTATGGTAACATGGGAAAATAAAAATTGTAATTGCATATTTCACAACATTCCTCAAATTTGTAAATCGCATTGGTACTTTTCTGGATTTTCAACTCCAATTTGAATGAGCATCAGCAGCAACAAAGGGTCAGAATTTTCCTGGAGATGAACAGCACAAGGACAAACAAGTTTCTCAAAGGAAAGTTTTGGAAGATGCTGCGAGAAGAGGGGGAAGCTCATGCTGCCATGGGTGGCTCTGAGAGGTGGTGGAACCTGTGGTCTTGAGGGATTCTGATGTTGACTTTAGACAATGGCATGTGTGATAAAATGTGCAAGTTAGTCTCACTTTGAGTGGAGAGGTAGATCAGGGGGTCTTGTGAGAGCCATCCCAGCCTAAACTGTTCTTGTCATTGCTGTCACTCTTCAGGATTTGTCATCTCGCCAGACTTTTTGTCTCCAGATGCTAAAAGGCATAAATAGCCTTGCTTGAATTACTGGTGTTCAGAAAGCCTAGCTTTTCATGTGTGTTATTGTGCTCTTCCATTTTCCTACAGATCTCTGTACCTAAAATATCCATGCTGTGCTAGAAGATGCACTTGCTGTGGAAGGTAATGACTGCTTCCATTTCACCAAATGTAAGCTGATTTGAAGAATTGTTCCTTTATTAGTTGTTTGAGAACTACTGCTAATGAAGATCTCTGTTGCTGTCATTTTCCCTTAGGGGGTAAAACACGTTGCATTGTGCAGTTTGTTTTAAGAATGTTGTGATGAAAAACAGTACCCAAAGAAGATTTTTTAAAACTCAACAAAAGGTGCACACACAGAAAACAAACAAACCCTAACAACCCAGAAACCCAAAACCCTGAGAACTATTTTTAACAAATATCCTCTAAAGAAAGGATTTTTGCTTGAGTGGAGACTTTCTCAACCATGCTGGGCACTCATGGTAGGATGCATATTTGTGCCATGCAGATGAAAATTAGAAATAAGCTGTTTTTTTGTAGGTTATATTTATCTACTTCAAAATTGTTTTCTGTTTTTTTGTAAGTCAAAGGTATAATCAGTTATTCTTGTCGACTGAATTTAGTGATGCACATAGTCTGATTTAAAGGATTGCTGAATCTGCACAGAACAGTCAATAATAGAATTTTCTGTTGTGGCAGGTAAAAATATGGAAAACACTGCTATAGATAAAGCAAATAAGTATAACTAGGCATACAGAACAGTTTATCTTTGGGGGTAAATACAAGATTTTTCGAAAGCATGTATGTGTAATGTTCTTTCTATATCTCAATCACTTGAAAAGTTTTAGTGTTATTGAATTTGGGTAGTCTTCATTTGCTGTAAATTATATCTATGGTAACTATGGAAGGATATTGTTGATTTTCCTGTGAATCTGATGCTCTTAATTTTTTAGGTAATTTGCAAAAAAATCTTTATCGGAATTTTCTATATGACTTCTGAGGCCTAAAATAGATGGAAATTATGCACAATGCCTGCCGTTTATTAGCAGGAAGCCAGCCACCTATACACAGAGGCAGTGGTGGGCAACTGTCACAGACTACTTTTGAACTTGGAAAAACAAAACCCTCTTAGGGTCTTCCATGCATACCTGAGTAGTGTGAGTACATAGGCATAAACAAACTTGCTCCAACAAGTGCTGAAGCCAACATAGGAGTGATGATGGCTATGAAGTATCTAAGTTTGTTTATATTAAGTCTCAAAGGTTATTGCTTGCATTCTGTTCTAGGCAGGAAGATTTTGCTCTGTGAATTTCCTACCATAGAAAGTAGGAAACAGAAATCTGGGAATTTCTTAATCGTTACAAATAAGCTGCTATTTAATCTTGGACTAAGTTGTCATGGAGGTATGTCTTTTTAGAAGAAGTGATCCAGGTGAGATTTTCTGTAAAGAGAAGAAAAATGTCATTGTATTAATTTAATAATCTCTACTCAATTTTTAATATGGAAATAAATAAACCTGTCTTGTGAGGGTTGCCTGCATTTCATATATTCTTCAATACAGAACCCAAGAAAAGAGCACATTTTTTGGGTTTTCAGTTGAATCCTTTAGTTGAATGTTTGACCAAAGCAGACTTGCTATAGCATTCAATTTACAAGTGAAAAGTATCTTAGCCATAAAGACTTGTTTACTTCTCTGTTGGATCTTCACATGCTTGATTCTACCATTCCCAGCTTATCCTTCACAACAGTATGCCCCTTATGTTGAAGCAGCCTTTTTTTGATGAATTTTTGTGAGCCTTTTTCTCAAAAATCTTGATCAGCAGTTAGTTTCTTGGTTACAGTCATAACCATCATGTATTTATTTCACAGGTAGTTTTACATTTATTTATTATAATCTGCAATCTTCAGTCTCCACAGCTTTACATTTCCACAGGGTGACATCCTTGGTCGTAGAGAGCTCATGGATATGTTGTTTGGTTTGTTTTTTTTCCTACATACTGATAATCCACAACACCGATCTTTTCCTCAGTTGTAAATCAAAGAGATGCAGTACTATTTGCACTGATACCCTGCTTTTGGTGAGTGGGTGTTTGGTTTTTCCCTTGCAGTGTATGCAGTACATAGCTGTTATGTTCTCTATTTGTGGTATATCTGATTCTTACTTTCAGTATACTTCTGACCCTGAAATTGCTTGGGCATTAGAAGTTTCCATCCCTCCAGCATAAGATGAAGTTGTGATATCAGTTTGAGATTGAAGCAATTACTGCACTCTAGAGGAAAATACAGCCTTGGGTATGTTATGTAGGTCATGATGCTCACTTGTCTGTAAGTAGAGAATGTAATGTAGTGAAAGAAAAAAAAGTCTTGGTGACCTTACCAGGAAAATGATTATTAAATTCCCCCAAACAGGCATGTCTGGGCATGAGAACTTGGGACACTGAGATCAATGTCATCCTCAATCTCTTTAGCAAATCAGTAATTGCTTCCATTGGAGAAAAAAGCGGAGGGGAAAAGCAGCAAAAAAGCTATGGCACTTATAAAATTTGGGATTCCTAGGCAAAGTTTTTACTATTAATTTCAAACTCATTTTGTTGAAATACATAACACATTGGAAGATTAGTCTTACTGGCCTTCCAGTACCTGAAGGGGGCCTCCAGGAAAGCTGGGCAGGGACTTCTTACAAGGGCTCATAGTGAGAGGACAAGAGGTAATGGATCAAAACTGGAAGATGGGAGATTTAGGCTAGGCATTGGGAGGAAATTCTTTCCTGTGAGCATGGTGAGACACTGGAACAGGTTGCTCAGGGAAGTTGTGGAAACCCCATTCGTGGAAGCGTTCAAGGCCAGGTTGGATGGGGCTCTGAGCACCCTGGTCTAGTAGGGCCCTTGCAGGGAGCTTGGAACTAGATGATCTAATTCAAGGTCTCTTCTGACAAAAACCATCCTATGATTCTGGGTTAATTAACCATAGAGGAGGTCTTTTAGAGAAGAGATGATTCTAGTTTGTCACAAGTACGGTCAGTGTTTCCTGTGCTCTGTAGCTGGTTCAAAGGTTCAATTTAAAAAGCAATTTCAGGCAGAATCAATCTAGCTAGTATGGACAACTGGAAAACGTTTAAACTTCTGACCTTGAGAGGAATTAATCTTCATTTCAGAGAGAACTTGGTCAAATACTAGGTTTCTCTTGTCCCATGCTTGTAAATCTAAATCAGTTAGAAACTTTTAAAGACCCATCTTCACTCATTTGTGTGACATAAAAATTGCATAGAAATGAGTATAAAATGTTTTTATTTAAGGATTTTTTTGTTATTTCTACCCATAATTTGGTTAGTGAAGTGTGATCTTGAAAAAACTTTGATTTAATGTGCAGCAGGATACATAATTTAGAACTGTACAAGTCAGTAAGAAAATCCATTTTGTATCATTTAAAGCAGTAACAGACAGGAAGACAAATATTTTTGCAGCAGTTTAATATTACATTGTTGGGTACTATAGCAGACTTGTGGTAAATACTGAAAATAATAGGATCCTCGTGGATTCGGTGAATAAGCAAAACAAAAATCAGACAATCTCTCTTCAGAGTTTTACAGTGAAATGTCTTTGCAGTTAAGTGTCTTGAATATTTTTTTTATAACCTGCTTTAGTTTGACTATGCTAATTAAAAACTTGGATCAGGGCATTCCTTGACATTTACTTGTCATTTATTCTGTGATGTTAAGAAAACTGTTGAACATAAGAGGTGTGTGTGAGGCAAAGGACTAGAGGGTAGAAATTGAGCTACTGCTGATACCTCCTTGACACTCACTGTATCTCAGACCTAAGAAAGGCAAATTAGTTCAGCATTTTTAAAGTAGACGGGATTTAGATTTATATCTTCCTGAAAGGCTTATCAGAAGAAATGTGTACAAATCCCATGACTTTCTTTTCTCACAGTCCTCTATGGAAATGTGAATCTAAAATTCCTTTGAGAGAGATGATTGACCTAAAAATTATTTAAAATGCTAAAAGAATCCATTGCTTGCCTTCTTATTTTTTATGAATAAAATAATTCTAGTGACATTGAATCCCAGTGCAAATGAGACTTTAACATACAGGATTTGTTGACATACAGAATATTGATTTGACTTCTCAGGGAATTACTTCCTTTTTGAAAATTAGACTAATCTGATTTGCCTTTTTATCAAGATTTAGGTGTTGGGTGTTTTGTTGATAACTCAAGTCCTTCCATGATGGAAGGACTTCCTTCTATATAGCTCCTATATTGGCACTGCGTAATGTTACTTCTAGAGATCTTATGAGTCTTTAATCCCAAAGCTACTTAAACCTAAGCTTATTTCTTTATCTCTGGATGAATAAGTCCGTAACTGTAAACATATGTCTTTGCATTCCTGAATTTTGCATGTTTCACTGTCCACTGATTATATTCTTTAAAGGTTATTTTTTATCATTTATTATTAAAATGAAGTAAATCTAAAGGTAAAACTATTACACATGCATCTAAGAAGTCACAGAGGGACTTGAAAATAAGAACTCTAACCTGGTTTTGGAGGAAAAAACTTCAGCAAACTCTTTCAATGAGCATCTTAAGCATTTCTTAATGTGACATTAAGCATTTTTTTGTGACATTAATTTGGGGTTTTAAACCTGGAGGTGGCAGTTTTGGAAACATCAGCATTAGATGCTTACTTGCAGGGATGTAGATGTCTTTCAAACCCTTTCAGTGAAAAAGTTCTTCCTAATATCTAGTCTAAACCTCTCCTGGTGCAGATTTAGGCCATTTCCTCTTGTTCTATCACCAGTTACTTGTGAGAAGAGACCAGTGCCTCCCTCTTTACAACATCCTTTCAGATAGTTGTAAAGGGCGATGAGGTCTCCCCTCAGCTGCCTGGATATTCTTCTTCAGTCTCAGAGAAAATAAGTGAGTAAACAAAGAATAATCATAACTGACTAGCTTATAACATAATAAAAGAAGAGACGTAGAAAATCTTTGAAGCTATGTTTTACGTCTTGCTTAGATTCTAATTTTTGTAAGTAATCTTGTGAAGCAAATCTTTTTATCAAGGAAGAATTTTTAAAATAAGATTGGTCTTAAGTATCATGTAAGATTTTTATGTCCAATGAACAGTTTTAGAATCAATATGAAGAAACGTATGCATGTGTATGTAAGACAATCTATAATATAGGCACTTAAAATATAATTATTAAATTATAATTAGTAATTATATATGTGAGTATATATGTATAAAAATATTTGTTAGTTAATTTAACTAATATAACTTAGCTTGTCTCATGCTAAGTTTTTGACAGCAGACAGAAAATTGGAAATTACTGCATTAGTGCTCCTTAAGCAGTTATTGCAGGACTGCTGAGTCAAAGTGACTGAGCATGTTTATTTTCTTATTTCATTGCATGGTATCAAGTAAAATGTTAATTTAAATTATCCCTCGAGCTAAGGCAAGCATTTATTTTTTTGGGAGATTCAGTTAGCATTTTCCTCATTTTACCCGTGGTTTCTAGGACAGCTGTGCCTTGTGTTTTCCCTGTGCAAGTGACCTACTGAATGGAGGGTTCCATACAAGTCAGTGACTGCAGTCGTTCATTGTGCTGCTCCATATGGCATGTTGGCAGCTCAGAGCTTTGCTGTCATATGGTGGCTGTGCCTGGCTGCCTTTTAATTTTATTGTTTTTTAGTATTCAGGGTGCAGTGTCATGAGTGAAGTGGATGTAAAAATGCACTGAAAATTTGGCCATGTCCTCTCTGCTATGTTCCTGTCTGTTTCTTCTGAGAATAACAGTGCTCATCTTTCAGTGGGATCAATTTTCTGACTCAGCTGAAGAGAATTCACTGCTATGCCTTGAAAGTGTTTAATTTCATTTCCTTATCACAACTTGTTTCCTGTACTCAATTCTGTTGTCAATTATTATTTCATTTCAAATTCCATTAAAATGGTGATTATAAAAGAGGATAGGTTTTTTAAATTCAAGAATCAATTTCATAACCCCCAGATGCAATTACCTCCTGATGATCAAGAAACCTTGATGATTAGAAATGGCACTTGACAAGTATGTACTTATTTTCTCTTATGCAGGAGCCAAAGACAGGAAGTCAAACAGGTACTTTATAACACATAAGTAGATGCTCTTAAACATTTCAACATGAGAACTATTTTTATCCCCAAACAAAGAAGCATTTTTCTTGATGTTGTTCACTGCTTAGGATTAAATTTTGCATCCCTTATTTATTAGAATTTGCTTTGTATACGACAGAAACAGAATAAAACTTGATTATGTTTTTCTTTAAAGAAGCCCTTCTTCCCTCACTCCTCTGGTATGGAAATAATTTTATGAAACCATAGTGTATGATATTCAAACACACAAGAGCACACCAGAGAGAGGTCTCTAACCACATCCTATCCAAAAGAATTAACAGAATTTGTATACAGGTTTCCTGAACAGGGCCTAAGAAAGTTGAAAATGTCTTGAAGAGATCAGATACTTGTCCTGTTTTGAATATAATAAAAAGTAAACCAACCCATGAAACATACCTGTAACTAATCTCTATTTGGTAGTACCCTCCTCAATTCTTATTTGTATAGGGTTATAAATACCACTACCCTACAAATGATTTGTATGCCAAACTCTTATGTCTTGTACAGAAAACAAGAACATGGAAATGGCCTTTGGAGAACACAAGAGAGCTATAGTCAGCCAGAAAATAATCATCAGTTGACACTAAAGTTTTAAACTTTTTATTTATATTCACAAATTGTCCAAGTATATAATGGGATCTAGCTTTAAGGTTTAATCCTGAGCAATTTTTGTGTGTCTAAACAGAAAGCAACGTGGTATGTTAGAGGATAATGATAGACAAATGTCTTAAATAGCCTTTAAATATAGTGTCTGCAGGTCACCCTCTGTCAAGGGTGAAAATTTGGAAGCATCATCATCATGATTATTATGAATAAATGTCGGACTACACATGAGCTGAAAAATCATGCATAGAAAATTGGTCACATGATTTATCATTTTTAAAAGTGCCCTCTTGTTTATGTTCACCTTGTCTCTGTTAGTTGCTGAGTTGACTGTGGGGCCAGTGATGGAGAAGGTCCAGGCCCTAAGGCAGATGTGTGACAAAGATCCCTGCTTCCATTGCAGATTCCCTGGGAGTATACAGCATTGATTAGTTGGAAAATTAAGGGGCTTAAATGAAGGGGAACGTTAAGGGGCTTTTTGTAAGTTTTATGAAATATTCTGCCTATTAGTTTGACATGCTTTGTGTGTTCCTGGATTTGTGCAAGGTTTTCCCTATGTGTGGCTGTTTCCCTCTCTCTAGCCTGCGCTGGCACTCAGTTATGTGGAAAGCACAGTGCTTCCACACTGCAAAAGACAGCAGCAGCAGTTTGTGGCTGAAGGTCAGGTTTGGTGATAGAGAACAATGTGAAGTTGTCTTTAGCTCTATTCTGAAAATTATTAAAATGTTAGTTGTTTTCATCCTGAAGGATTCAAGAGGAAGATCTCCGATAAGGAAAGCTATTAAACTGTAAGAGGAAAAAACAGGCAATTAGAAGTTTATTATTCAGTAAGTTTGAGGATTATTTGATTCCTGAGGAGCAACAGGGATGCGTTGTTTTCCACCAAGTGATGACTTCTCTAGGAGTGGAGAGCATATTAATGTCTAGATACTGCTTGTTACACCTAAGCATCTCTTCTGTGTATTCATAAGTAAATAATTGCTGTGCACTTCTGAACTTTGTATATCCTGCTTTGTGCAGTCTCTTGGCACCTGGTAGAGTTGCTGAACAAAATGAGGGTTACACTTTCTCTCAAAGAGAGAAGGTTACAGTGCTTACAGCTGAAGCAGGCTCTGTAAAAGTACAGGTAAGCTTGAAAACACCTGTAGACAAGATTTTGGTATAAATAAATAAAACCACAGACCTAGCTAAAGAAAATGCAAAACCATAAAACAAACAAAAAACCGTGGGCCCTCTTCTAGGCTTCAATTTGACCCTTAGCTTCTCAGGGTCAATGCCCCTTTATGCAGGCTATTTTCTTCTGTTAGTTGTCTTTTTCAGCTTCAGTAGTGCCCCAGCCTGACTCACACAAGTGTAGGAAACCTTTCACTGGCCTAGCATGGAGCAAGGAGTAAAGCAGGAAAGCATTAATGCATGTAGAGTTACAGCTGGAGAAGCAGCAAAGAGCTGTGAGAGTCAGGTGTAGAGTAATGAAAACAGACCACATTTTTTACCTTGACTTGTGGCTCTCTGGAGTGACAGCTTGGGGGATTTCTGAACACAGAAACTACATCTTTGATTGTAGATAAGGCCTTCTGGGAAATAAGAGTGCAAGTGTTATTCTTCCTCCGTATGGAAGAAATATTATATTGTTGTTTTTATTGTTTAGAAATAAGATTACACTAAGCAGTATGTCTGTCTAAATATGTAATTTTGCTTTCTACTGCAAAGTTTGCACATTAGTTCTCTATTTGAACTACAGGGAGTGATATAGAAGAAAACATACTAGGTGGAGTAGGAAAAGTGTTAACTCTACTGCTTCATACAAAAAAGACTGGGAACTATGTAACTTCAAGTGATAGGAATAAAAGAAAAATTGGATTAAAGATTAACATTTAATGTTCCTGTTGTATTCAGTAATGAAATACAAAAGCATGTATATATGAAGGAGTCCCTAACCAGACTGGGAGGGGAATATCAATGTCTAGAGGGGAAAAAAAAGAGCTACTCTCCTAGCTGCCTTAAATTACTCGAGTTTTTAGGCAATATCCAAGACTTACACTTGTTACCTTATTATCTTACGAGAATGCTCTAAGATGATGCAATAAGCGCTGTATGTCAGTGCCTGTTCATAAAAAATGCTTCTGCTCCTTTATTTCCCTGTTACTTCCTCTTTGATAAAGGCAAATGGTAGTTAACTGTGAATGCAGTCCACACTCCTTTGGCATGAGTGCAAGACATAACTTATACATTTGGATTTTGTCAAGAATGGTCAGTACTCTAGTGTTTTTGAAAAATGTATTAAGACTTTATTCTTAGTAAAAGGAAAATTAATTGGAAAAATTAGTATATTTTAGATTTACCTTTATATGAATGGAAGTTAAAGGAATAAGACCTTGCTTAATCAGGAAATTGTAATTTACAACAGTGAGATGCACAGATTGGTCATCTCAGAAGATCTTTGTCAGATGAAGCTAAACCAAAGTTGAGGAAAAAGCCTCTGTAGAAAAACCCCTCAGTCAGGGAAAGACATCTGTAGATGTAAAACAAAAGATCAAAGGGAAGAAGCACAGCAGGAGGCTGCTGAAGAAAGCACTTTAAGGGGGGAGGGGGGGAGTGGAAGCCTTACCTAGGACAGGAATGCATCTGAAAAGCAGACAATTATTATAGTGTGCTGTAGTTAAAGGAGGAACAGTAAAAGATAAGAAAAATTAATTTGGCACCTTGCACAGGTGCAAAGAGATGTTAGAACAGTTTTTAAAAAATGAGAAACTGGGATATAATCAGTAAGCTTCTCCTGGGCATTTATGGAAGAGGAGCTGTGCACCTTGTAATATTTGATGAAAATGTACTATTTAACAACCAGATATAATCCTGTGCATAATAATCTCAGCTGTTTTCCAGAGGACAATGATACCTCAAGAAGTTACTGGAGAAGCAATTGTAAGACAACCATAAATATTGTAGATAGTTACGTTTTAGGATGCCTGTAAAATTACTCATTGCAGAGATCAAGACTTGGGACTTTGCCAGAGTAGGTGGCTTTCTGATGCAATGGCATAAAAAACAAAGCTGTGTTAATAGGAAGTTTAAACCATAAAGAGCTTGAAAAAAAGGTAATAATACAGATATATATTTCCAATAACGTTTTTAACCCTACTGAGGTAATTCTACTTCCCACCCCTCTCCCCTTCCTGTGCCAGGACCAGTTCAGTGATGTGAGCTGTTATTCTATCAGGTTCTTAATCTATTACTTCTCTATCTTTTTTTTTTTTTTTTTTAATCATACTTGCCATGCAAGTAACATCCTGCTACATAAGCTCATCTATAAGGTTGTGAATCTTTGTGTGTATCAGTTTTACTGTGTTACTTCCTAGGGCCTAAACAGATTATTATTGACATGTATTCGGATGGACTGTTGTAGAAAGATCAAGTTACTAGACCGTGCACTGTTGCTGAAAATAATCTCCATATGTCTTTCCATTCTGATGGATAATGTAAAGCAAAATCTGAAGACTTACTTGATTTTTCTAGAGTTATATTTAGCTGTAGAAGTATGTAATAGGTACAAGCTTCATTTGAGTGAAATACAGTGCCTTTTTTTCCTCAGAAAACTACTCTAAGTGGGCAAATTGGGTACTGAATGCAGAAACTCTTAACAGCGGTCAATAAATTATAAGACTTGAGGTGTGGAGAGGACACAGGTTGAATATTTTGTTGCTGTGAAAATGCAAGAGGGAGGAAATTAAGTGCTTGTGAAGACCCAGATGCAAACATCTATAGATGTGAATTACTTCTGAATCTTACTCTCTCTCTAGCCCATGCCAAGAAATCACTAAGCATCTAATGTAAGGCCAGATGTACAGCTGCTTTTCTGCACCTTTGTACTACCATGTGATAGTTGTGCTTATTTTCAAAAAATAAGTAGCTCGATTTTTCTTTGAGTGTCTTTACCATATAGAAGATGTCACATGTAGGCCATGCATACCATGAAGAAGATCTGGCAAAATAAGGATCCACTACAAGATTAGTTTCTCATAGATGACTGTGAAGAAAACCTGTGGAATAATAGTGTGTCCTTCCTCTTCAGCAGCTCACTGTGGCTCAGGAGGATGATAATGCAGGAATACAGCTCTGTCCCATTAACAGTTTGAACTGTTCCATAGTCTTGAATGACCTCAAGATGTTGTAGTGGAAGAGAGTCAGTTACATAAATGTTTTTTAAATATGTCTGCTCTTTTCCATGTGGCGCTATTACCATTATGTTTCTAAAGTGCCTTCAGTGCTTGGTTGATAGTCTGTGTATTTGTTGAGATGCCATTGCTTGGTTGTATTTATGAATTTAGCATTGTTCTAAGAGCACCTAGACTATGTGTTCAATGCTGGGAGCTGAAACTGTCAGCTTGGGATGGCCTTGCCTGATTTTATAGACATGAACTTATGACCTGTTTGGAGACTGAGATTCCAAGTAGCTTTTATTGGCAAGCCTTGATGATTTTTTTTCCTTTCATTTTCTGCTTTTCTTTTGTAATTCAGAATGAATTACTTCATTTTGGAACATGCTATCATCGTGTTTTACAGCAAAGAGGCTTGTTTTTGGTGGTTAGATATGCGAGTCCTTTCATGGTTTCTATTTTGTTGGGCAATTTCTCTTTTATATCACCCATATTTCTAAGTGGGAAGGAGATGGTGTTTATAGGACTGCAACAACACCACCACCACAGATCCTGAATTCTTTAAAGGTAGACTAGATTCAGTACACTTCAGCTGTTGTTAGATGAATACAGCAGCAGCATTTGTGTACCTAGCAGCAGCTGACTTGCATTATGTTACAAATAGCAGCCTATATCTTGTTAAATCACAGCTTCCATCTGAGAGGGAGGTTCGCAGCACAGAGGTGAGACGGGTGAATTATTCAGGGTTGTGCAGCAGGTCAGAGGCAGAGCAGGGTGTGGGAAGCAGCCTGATACAGCTAAGAAGATAAGCTTTTGAACCATTTATATCCCTAGAGGCATGCTATTCTTTGATTTTGAGTGAACTTCAATAGGGCTAAGATTTAACCCATCATATTTACAAAAGAGGCTTTATGATGGAGTTCTGAAATGCCTGTCACTGTGGTATTTTGGTTCCCACATATTTGATTTACTGGGATCTGATCTTTGTTAGGAGTGGCAGTGACATTACCCATACTCTGCTTGTTCATAAGCTCTAAATTCACAAAGGACACTTTATTTAAGTGGTGCTGGCAAGAGCTGCAGTTACCAACTTTCCAAGTGTTTCTGAGTTGAATTATTCCAACTCAAGCTGGCAGCTCTTTCACAATGACACCAGAAGCTCCAGCTCTGTCAGAAATCTCAGCCCTTCCAAGAAAGATCTCTTCCTTCCATCATCTTTAACCTTGGGAGGGTAGCTGCAGAGCAAAAGCAGAGGTTTCTGCTCATGAACTGAAGAGGGTTTTGTGTGAGTTGGAGAAGAGTGCAGAGAAAGGTCAGAATGGTTCTCTCCTCACTGTCTGAGTTCAGCTTTTGCTCTTCCCTCTTCTCATTCCCTCTCAGGGATAACAGGTCTGGAAAGAAGCAGAAAAGAGCTCTGCTTTAAAGACAAAGACAAAAGGTCTGTCAGACACCTTTCTCTTGCTCTCAGCTCAGCAAGAATATGCAAAATGGTGTTGTTAGGAATCTGTAGAGTGAAAAAATATTGTTATGTTGGTGTAACAAAAACAAATAAAAGGGGTAGTCATAATGTTAAATTTAAGGTCTTCTCGAGTAGAGCATCTCTGTGCATTTAATTGTGTAATTGCATGTTGCACGGTAGTATTGTTTCATTCAAAATTCAGCAAGAAAATTCATTGCACAATGTTATTTTTAACATTTTTTCTGATAAGTGTGATCTCTAGACTATCTGCATATTCCTAACCACTTGAAAGAGATCATAGATGAGACCAGACAAGAACTGTTGATACAGTTGACTGTATTTATAAATTATGACTCATGATAGCTTTTTTGCTATAAACCATCCTATTCATAGATTGTATCAAATTTGCAAGTGTTATCAGTCAGCCTTCTGCTTTCTTTTAACTTTTTTGGGGACAGTAAGTAAATGGGCTTAGAAACTAAAAATCAAGCTGTTTTCTCAGATTCTTTGAGAACTACTGTATGATTTTTGTTTGTTTTGGTCTTTTATTTTTCTCATTTTCCTGAGATGCCAGTGTTTCAAGGAAATAATAAGGAATTGAATCCTAACCTGAATGAAGATGACACTTCAGCAATATAATACTGTAGAAATTAATTTCTCCTGGGGTCTTGTAGGTGATGGGTATTCAGGGCTAACCAGCAAATCTAAGTAATCTTTAAAAAAAACAACCACTATAACAATATCAGAAAACCCTACTAAACCATTTATTTATTTTTTTTTTTAATTTTTGCACTAACTTCATTCATTCTAAATATTTTTAATTGCCTTTAAAAATCAGTTACTGTAGATGCTGTAGTATCACTTTCAGCAGCAAATGTAGCTCACTAAGAGGACCCTCCCTGAAGGATTAAATGGATATAATTTTAAAGATTAGTCATATAGCTGTTGCCAAGCTACCTGACCCTGCACTTGCTGACTGGTGCCTTGAGTGCCAGTACTTCCCCTCCTGCTGTTGCTGTGCAGGGTCGTGCAGGTGTTTATTCAGCACATTTAGTGATTAGCATTTGAAAGATACGGCACAAAACCATGAATTCAAGACATGATTCGGTTATTTTTATTTATTTTTTTTTTCTGAAAAGTTCACTTAGGTTTTTCCAAGGGTTTTCTTAGAGACAGAAAATTGAATTTTCTGGCTTTGCAGATGCATCATTCCTTACTCCTTACTAAGCTCTGGAAAAAAAAGGTTGTATTTTCTTTGAAGTGTACATTATTAAAATTTGCACTTTTTCATGAAGGAATGTGTATTATTTCTTAGTCATTAGTACTGATCAAAGCAGTTGAGACTTAGTACAATTTAGTCATCATGCACAAACTCTGCTGAATCCCATGTCAACTTTTACTGTTTGTCTTGTAAATTCTATCATCTGCATTTGTCATTTATTTGGTATTTATTCAGCATATAGAAGAGTGGATCACAGTTTACATGATATTGTGAATGACACTACATTTAGGTGAGCGGAACTATAATTTTAATATCTTATGTTGAGTCAGAAGAAAAAAAGCTGCTTCAGTTTGAGACAGAAGGTCTTTTTCTTACAGCACAAGCTAAGTAAAACTCAAGGGGTTCAACAACTCAATTCTTGAACAAGAATTTGTTCTTGGGATGTGTCAGACAGATTTCTGTTTTACTTTTATTTTTGAAAGTGAACATATTTGTAAAGGTTCTGAATGTTTTCTTAACCCTCTGATCTCACAGGACCAGAAAGTAAATAACAAAAACCAAACATTTTTTGGTCATAAGTCTCCCTTTTATTCCTGAAGTGGAGAAGCCAAATACTTGCAGGTTTTGCAAAAGGATATCAATCTCTCTATAAACGTTGCTTCAATATTCTTAACCTGCTCTCATAAAACTCCCACTGCGTTATTTTGGACAGTTTGAGATGAGCAGTTAGAAGTAGGTCGTAAATAATGATATTAAAAAATTCCTACACTTTTTAACTCCAATTCAGCTACAGAGGGTAGTTTAACACTATTACATAATAGTTAACAGTGAAACCATTTATAATTTAACAGCAACTGGAGAAATCCTATAGAAAGTAAAATGCTTTATGTAGAGAAAGATATGAGATATTTTATTATCGTAAGTTATTCATTCCATAGCGTTTCCTAAGGATTTATTCTTTGTTCTGAGGTGACTACAGACAAGCATCAAGATTAAAGATGATCACTATGAGAGGCTTAAATGCCAGCAAAACTTGCTGGTTTTGTTTGGTTGTGGTTTTTGTTTGTTTTTAATGAGCAGACCCGAATGCTCTCAACATGAGGGCCTGGGAGCACAGAAGGTTTGGGAGCACATCTGAAATGCTTATGCACTAATGCATGCAGTATGAGAAACAGAAAGGATGAACTGGAAGCATTGGTCAGTTCCCAGACCTGTGACACCATTGGTATTAGGGAGACTTAATGGAATGAATCCCAAGATTGGAGTGCTGGGATGGAGGGCTACAGGCTGGGCAGGTGAGGTGGAAGAGTGACATTGTCTGTAAGGGAGAGGTTTGATTGTACAGCACTCAGAGTTAGCGATGATGTGGTTGAGTGACTTGCTTTTGTATGCATACTGAAGTTGATTTTTGTACTCCAGAGCCTTGAAATAGAAGTGATATTGCACACAAACTGCATGTTTGCCATAGGAGGACAATATCTTCTGTCACAATCCATGTTTTCAAAATCGACTGCAGTGCCTACAGGCAGCTGCAAGTGGCAGCATAACAAGGAGAGCGGTACAGAATTATCACATCTCTGTGCTTGAAACATGTTTTAGTAGTAAAATAAAGGTTTGCTGTGAGATCAAGTCCAACCCAAGGTGTCTTTCCTGCTGTTTCCTTTAAGACTGCCTGGTGCTCATCTGATCCTCCTTGTTCTTTATAAGCCTTTTCTGAACCATAATCTGAACAGAAATCAGCTGCTTGCAAATATATGGTGCTTTCAGGAAGAATCATAACTTCACATTTAAAAAAAAAAGGAGCTAAATTCATAGTGAAAAAAATTTAGCTCCTGGAGATTCTGTTGTAATGTCTTTTCGGAACTTGCAGTCAGGATCAGTGATGATCACAGCTGCATCTTTAACCTGTATCTCAATGAAAGAAAAAAGTTATTTTTAAAAGTTAACAGAAAGTGAAATGATTCATTGTTATGCGTGTTGTATCCCTCTGGTCCTCATGGAACTAAAATGAGAATTGTCTTCAAAAGGATGTACTCTTTGGAGCCAGCATGTATCTAAATTACAGGCCTGATCTAAAGCTGTGTAAGATCAATGTAAGTAGTATTTTTCTTTGAAGGCTTTGACTTGGCTTCTCAATCTCCTTGATATAATTTGAAATAACTCTTTCTATTGGAAATGTCACAACAGAGTCTGAAGATTTCAGGCATTGACCATCCCGTAGCCAGGATCACACAAAAATTCAAACTGAAGAAACACTGATTTAAATACCAATTTTTATTGTTACGTGTAGAGGAGTATTATTATGTCACATATCACCTGAGATCCTAAGTAACCTAAACCAACATTATTTTAGTATTAACTAGCTCTTTAAAATAAACCGAAAAGATATCAGACACCCTCAGTATTTCTAGTAATCATGGAGTTTATTACAGCAAGCTAAATGGATTGTTGATATATTTGAAGTTAATGTTCCTAGTTATCATAAATAGAACAAATTCTATATTACTTAAATTGTACCCACAGAAAAAAAATCACTTACTGCCATAAAATACGAGATGCAGAAATAATTTCTCGGCAGGAAGGAAGCAAAGCAATTTCTTGGGACCATGGATCACTTAATTTGGAATTCTGTCAGTTACTTGAAAAAAAACAAAGAAAGAAACCCAGCAAGCCATGTCCATAGCAACTAAGTGGGTTTTTCTGGGGAATACTGTAAATCATGCAGTAGCTGTCATATAAAGAATTAATTAAGATTGCAGTTTGCATGATTAAATCAAGGTGCTTTAAAACCTGAAATGCCTGTTCTTGGCTTCTGCTATGATTTATGGTATCACACAGAGCAAAACAATTTAGACTTAAAATGGCTCTAAGCCATGACACAGCCATTAAAAATATCTGATTTTGATGTAAAAATGTCAAGTCACGAAGAATTAGCAACCACCAACACTTGTTTGTGTCAGATCACCTTAATTTAAATGTGTTTCTTCCTTATAATCCAAAAAAATTTTAGTAGGTTTTCTTCTGTCAGAAGATATTGTCTAAAACAGGTGAGTGTTTAAAAAAAATTTGTGATGAAAAATAGTAATAATTTAGGTTTTTGTGAGACAAAAACCCAAGCTTTCACATCAAAGTAAGTTGAAGAAAATGAAAAATGCTCTGATGCACAAGAATGAAGTCTGTGGCAGATGTTCCCCTTGGCTTGAGCCCCAACTTTCCCAATCCTCTGATTGCTCAGCCCTAGGGACTTCATGAAGCACTCCACAACTCCTGTTTCCCACGTGGGGAATCAATTATTAATGGGAAATTTTATTTTTCATAAGTCCAAATACGCCTTTCAGACATAGCAATAGTGAGAGGAGGACTTGAGAAATGTTATGAGGTCCCTTTCTCAGCTGTGTGCTTGTTACAGTACAGTACTCTGATCTGATTATGAATTTCTTCAGTGGAATAGTATTCTTGGTGCCCAGTAAAATTTGACAAAGAATGTCATGGTCTATATTTCATCTAGTTACTTAATAGAATTTGCTCACCACAACAAATAAAATTTTTAAAAAATCTTTTATTGTCGCAGAAAATGGTCATATCAGGCAGTGCTCAGCTCAGCTCAAAGGATGTGTTCTGAAATAAAAAGTAGAAAAGGAGAGATGCTTCTTCCTATTCTTAGTGATTTTCTCACTAGGGTTAGGGTTTAGCAGTTTTAGCATTATGAGTTAGTGTCAGATATGAGACTAAACCTCATTATATAATATTACTTAGTTTTGCTGCACAATTGAGCTGTTATCTCAGTATTTATTTTTTTTCAAGCTACTCTTAAAATATCAGGCTGAGAAAACTGAAATATTCTAGAATGGCAGCACTTGATATCTCTGATAATTAGAGTCTGATTAAGCCCCTATGCTGCAACTTTTAAAATGTTCCATGACCTATTTTGTTAGAATTTTCCTTGTCAAACAGAGGTAGTCTTGGAAGACTGTATGTGCTATGATTTTTCAGTACCATAAATTCCAGTTTCTTCAAGTCTTGGATGAAGAATTAAAATTAATGTTTATCACTGCAGCCAGCTGTGGATATGTACCTGTATCACAGCTTGTATTGTTTAGTGCCTGAAGTGTTATAAATTACTGCCTGAAACAACACTTCACTTAACATTTTCTTGTAACTTTCAAACTTTTTTACAGTTTGTCATGAATAGATGAAGGAAATTGAAGAATTCCAGCCAGTTTTATTCAGAAAGATTCTCAATGTTGCAATTCCAATTCGGGGGGGTATATTTTAACTGTTGAAATCCAGGAGGTGAGTGCTTATATCCAGTGCTTTTCTACCTTGTTGTGGCATGGGTTGCATATTAGTCCTCAAAATAGTTTTGGTTTTGTGTAGATAATGCATGTTACAAGTGCCTGGAGAATGAATCAGATATTTGAGAGAGTAGCAGTAGCACTAAGAATCTGAAGTACATAATTTATGCTACATATTTTTTCCTACACTGCATGGAGTATTGAGTTAATTAGCTAAAATATTTATAGACACACTGATTTTCTGACCTGCAACACAGCTCAAGCAACATTAAAATATTTTGTTACCATGGTAGGATCAACCTGTTGGTCCGCTGATTTTGATGCAAAAAGTTGAAATTATTAATAAAAATAACCAATACTATTAATATGTATAACTATAGGGTTATAGAGAAGAATTTCAGAAAGCAACAAATTAAATAACACACTTGCAAAATAAATGAAATGGTTTAACAAGTTCAGAAATCCTTCAGGAAACTTGCACAACTTTCATTTTCCCTTAAGAAGCCTCTATTCTATTTGTCTGAAAACGCATACATACAGTCTTTTTATCTTGCCTCCATACAGTAATTTTTCTAGTTCCAAGAGTTCATGTAGTTTAACAGCATTAATCTTCATGGAGTTTCTTAATTTAGTGATGGTGACTGTTGATGTAATCTAGATCTGTGAAACTGAAAAAAGTCAGTCAAAACTTCAAGTAAAAAATACTGCATGGCCTGTACTCTTTCAGGTATAACATATATGTGATTTGCTTGTAGAGTTTTTTAATGCATCCTTTTTGATTCGATAGCCATAGATTTATTTTGTCAATAATATTGGTAATAAGGTTAAATAGTATATCAACATTTTAATAACATCTGTTTAAAAAGCCCCAAACAACACTACAAAAATACACTTTTGCCCACTTTTCTCTTCCCATTCTTCCAAACTCTGAGTCTGAAACAGAACTGGTTTACAAATATGTGGGACACTAAGGCTTTGAAATAGCTTAAAAGAACAATTTTTTCCACAAACTGTTGATGCTGCATTTTCAGAAATGTAAGTCAGATGATCTAAACGTGAGGAATGCTACCTTTGAAGGTCTAATACTTAGTAATTTTGCCCCCTGAGGACATAGAAATATGGACACAAAATATACATGCTTACATATTTCATGTAAAGAAGAGGAAACTGTAAATTATTGAAGTTGTCTTAAAAAAGTTAAGTTTCTTTCAGCATGCTGTTACCTGCTAACACAGGAATGAATTACACCTGCACAATGCAGTAGAAAAGTTTTCTGTGCACGTATCCCAGCTGATCTGATGTTTTGGCATTTAGACAGTAATGTCCTCAGGTAATAAATATTGTCCATTAAAAAGAAGGCTCCAGATATTTTCTTTTCTTGGTCTAATTTGTCTGAATTATGCTAGTACAGAATTTGACATATCTCAATGAACAGAATAATCACATATAAATACCACTGTCGTGGTTTGGGCCTAACACGAGAACGAAGAACCAGCACAAGGGGACAGGGGATGCAGTTTAGAGTCAGTTCACAGGCTGGTGGTTCCTGCTGCTCCTCTCTCAGGAAGGAGGATTCCTTGCAGTCCTCCCTTGCTTCCCCATGGGGTCACTCCCATTGGCTAGAGTTCTTCCTGAACCTCTTCCACATGAGTCCTTCCCATGAGGCACAGTTCCTCAGAAGCTGCTCCAGTGTGGCTTTCTCACAGGGCCACGGACTGCTTCAGGAACAGTCACGTCACCTGGCGTGGGGCCCTCCACAGCTGCAGATCCAAGTCCATGGGTTGCAAGTCCACATTTTCCACTCCTGGCGCCTTTAGGAAGTGTTCCACCAGGTTCCTTCATGAATGCAGGGGGACAGCTGCCAACTCGCCATGGGCTGCAGGGAAACTTCTGCTTGCACACCTTTTTCCTTTTCTTCCTCACCAGCCTCAGGATCTTCACCTCAGCACTGCCTTTCACCTCTTCAGCACTGCTCTTCCCTGCTTGCTCTCTGTCAGGACTAATATCAGTTCTTTTGTATGCTAATGGCAGAGGCATCTCTTTTCCTTCTAATGACCCGGCCTTGGCTACCTGAGCTGGAGGTAGCTGGAGGTTTTAGTAGCTTCTTTCAGGAGTCAACCCTGGGGCCCCTCCTCTGCTGCTGAAACCATGCCAGAACCAAACCAGCAAAACTATTTAGAAAATGCAAAACCATTATTACATTTCATTTCACATGCAAGGAAAAAAAAGTATACTTTCTAGTGTAATTGTGACCAGCCACTTAGAAATGTAACCTTGGAGCTGTCCATCTGTGAAAATTAAAGGAGCTAAAATAGAAATGGTCAAATGTTTTCCTTACATGATTAAAATAACACTGGAATGCAAGAGCACTGAATTTTCCCAGTGGATTTAAAATAGACAAAGAGAAGGGTAGTAAAAAAATCTCCCTGTATTTTCAAACAGCTTTGGAAACAATGATTTATTTACTGGAAGAAATAATTGCACTGCCTGAACTGAGTTGATTTTGTATACAGAGGCTGGGATAATGAGTGTAATGAAGTTGTCAACGGAATTTTGACAGGGATCACTAACAGGATTTGATGGACTTTCTTTGAGGAGATGCAATACAAAAGAAAAACTTATTGTATTTATCATTGCTATAATATGCCTGTCCTCTCAAGCAGAAATTTGGGAAGAAAGCGATGATTATAGAAACTTGGCACTTTTCCCCTGAGATGGCCACTTAGCAAAGTGAGATACATGTAATTCTCTCCAAATGTGTAGGGCTTCAAAAAGGTATCACAACATGGTTTCCTTGGACCAGTAAAAGCTTCCTACTTCCCACATAACATGGTAATTTCCTCCAGCATCCTTTCAAGCATAGAGTGCTTACTCAGAACTGTGATGGTAAGTACAGTCTGTCTGGATATTATTTTAGATACTTTTGAGAAAAAAAATCCTATTTTGCCTTGGGGCTGTTTTGACATTATGCAAAACCTTGAGGAGGCTAGACAAAGTGCTGTGTGTTGTTTTTACACTGATCATCTCCACAGGTTACTAGTTCTGAGCAGTGGGAACATCAAGGATGGTGGGTATATAGCCTAGATTTCTCTCTCCACGAGGCAGTTTGAATATAGCCTTTATGTTACCTGTAGCAAGAGGTGAGAAAATCAAGGAGGTGAAAATAAACTGCAGAGTTTCATTAGGTGAATGATATTGACTAGAACTTGTCACATCAGAAATTGTTGGGAAAAAGGAAGATGGATTTCAGACTGAAATACTGATAAACATCTTTAGCATCCTGGAGTCTGACTGGGTCTAACCTTGCCTATGATAGTGAGAATGACAAGTTGTTATTGTTGAATATACTATAAACTTGATCCAAATAATTTGAATCTGGAAAAACAATGAAGTTGCCCGGTGCTGATACACAGTTTACTAACATACCTGCCATGCCAGGTTTAGATACAGAAAGAAGTATCACTGAATACACCACTAAAATATCACATTGTCAGAAACAGTACTCGTATGATCATTTAGTAATTTTGTTTTAATATCTACCATATTTCAGTGTAATCACAGAAATATTGTGTTCCAGGATAGCATCAGCTAAAGGAAGATTTGGGCATAATGACCAGATGTAAACTGTCAGTTTTCGTAGATAAATTCTGGTATAGTGCAGATGATTAAACATAGAAAACTCATTATCAGAGGACAATTAGCTATATATAAAGTCCACATACTTCCAGAGCCAGCAAAATCTGAGCCAGGATTCAAGTCCTGCATAAAACAAGATAGAAACTAGATTGAGAGAAATAAATGCAGTTTTAAAATTAACCTTAACTAGATACTGCTAATCAAACATTTTAATTTAGCTGTAATTTGACAAGCTTCCATTTTTCTGTTAATGACAACGGAGCCTTCTGGTAAATCAGTCTGTTGAAGGCTGAGCAGAATACAGCACTGGAGAAGCTGCACCACTCTTCCTGTGATTTTTCTTTTTTTGAGTGATTTTGAATTGATTGAGTGATGCAGCATCAGAGTTCAGACAGCCTGGGCTTTGACTTTCAGTCAGGAAGGTGAAAGGGACATTGTGGATTTTTTGGTTGGTTTTATTTGTTTGTTTTGGTGGTGGGTTTTAAAATTATTATTTTTTTAGTTTATTTTTTCCATTCAGTGCTCATTTTCCATTTTCTGATTTAGTTTGTTTAATTGGACTGTGTCATGGTTGCTTAGAGCACACGCTATTCTTGCTAAGAAAATATATCTACCTGCCTTTTCTATTTTACTTCTCACATGTTACTAGAATAATTGGATAATATATTTGCATGTTGATTACATCCTGTGTGTTTTCTTGAAGATAAATGCATTCAGTCAAGCATGCTTTTGTTTGCTTATTTTCTATAACTCTGACTGTAGTGCTTGTGAAGTTGGAGGCAGCCATGAAATAATTGATATTCAAGAAGTAAGGCTTTACTTGAAGCTAGGACTTTACAATTGGCTTTTGCATCAATAATCCATTGCTTCCTTAAAAGGTGATGGCTTCTTTAAACAGGCTTCTTCAAAGAACATTTTCAAAAGTTATTTCATCCTGCATAGCAGCTACACTTGTCTAGGTGAATTAGGGGACGTGACAGGTGAATCATTGAATCTTAGAATTATTGCTCCTCAGCAATAACCTGTAACAATAGATTTTTTCCCTCAAAATTCTGAAATGAATGTTTTTAGGGGAAAGGGCAAATCAAGGAAAGAATACATTTATAAAAATGCAATTATTAAGTTAAACAAGTATTAAGAGTTGTTAGTTAAAAATTACAGGGGACACTACATTTAATTTTCTGGGGAATGACTTATTAAAAGAGACACAATCTATGCAACCCCTTTCATAAGGTAATCGAGACTATTGTAGCCCTCTAACGGTGTGTGCTGAAGCTTATCCAAAAAGTGCTGTAGGTCCACAAAACTGTATCCAGTCACTCATTCATGTTATCCGAAAAGAAACCTACGAGTTAAGGTTGTGCCAAGCATGCTAATTTAATTTAAATGGCCTCTTAGGTAGCTGTAGCATTTATTTGTCCTTACTAGCTGAACTGCAGACGTTATTCCACTTTGTTTTCCCTGTTTCCAGGCATAACCACCAATCACCCTTTTAACTAAGGGAGTTATTTGCACTAGTGGGTGCTCAGAGTAATTATTTTTGACCCTGTTCTTTCACCAGTAGCAGAACCAGATAGGGAATGAAGGTAAATGGTAGCGAAAAGTGTGTACCTGGAACAGACTGAACCTCTTCGTTGCAATTTTGAATAAAAACTTTAGCACTGGCTTTGATGAGAGCTTTCTTAGCAAGTGGTGGAAGCAAAAATTGTACCACTGAAAAGAGCAATTATTTCAAAAAAGGGTTGAATGTAAGTGGCCATACATATTCATGCAGTTTCACATCAAAGTCTTACTTCCTTCTCGAGATTTAGAGTTAAGATATCAAGTTAAGTTTCAAGTTAAGATTTGGAGTTTTTAAAGTTTATTTAATATAGCAGAGAACTTTTTCAAGAAACACTGATTTCTAAGACAATTTTAAATCTCTGCTTCCTCAGCTTATCTAGTGAAATGTTTTTCTGAAAAAGTCAGAGGGTCTTCTCTTAACTTGTCTTGATACAACTGTTTTGCACAGAATATTATGCCACGGTCAGCGCTTAGGTTCAGTCATGAAAATTGTTACCGAGACTAATAGCAATCTTTAATACTTGCTGCTATTACTCTTATAATATTTTACAATTACTGTTTGTTTCTTGTAATTAAGGTGCTACTTTTGTCTCCTGAGAGGCAGAGATTAAGGGTAGGATTGTGCTGTATATAAGCAAAATTGTGTGAGTTGGGTGACAATAGCTGTTGTTATGGAAAAGCGTTGTCTTGGTGCATGCTGCATAAAATGTCTTTGGACTCTTCATTCTTGAACCAAGTACAGTCAGCACAACCTGCAGGAGGAAAAAGCTGTACTATATTAACAAATGATACATCTAAAGTCTTGAGTTAAGCTCCAATTTAACTACATCAAACTCAAAATTAATGTCAGCAGGTAATACGCGGTATCATTTTTCTAAAACTGATGTAAATTAATGGTGGAACAGATGGCACGCAAATGCATGCCAATGCATACCAATGCAAATACAGGAAGAAAATCCAGTTAAACAGATGTAAATACTCCAAGTTGATAAATGGTTAGTATAAAAAAACCCAAAACAAAAGTCTCCAGAATTGCAGAATTGATACAAACATGCCAAATGGGAGTTCTGTGGCTAGGAGGCAAGAAGAATTGGAAAAAACAATACGAATAAAAGTAACCTTAAATTTAAACTTGCATGAAGTGGTTAGAGTTTTTAAATATTACTTGAAGACTGCAGCATATGCTTTTTCATGATAATCAGAAAATGTAATCAGGCAATTAATTTCTGCCCTTGTGCTATGTTGAAAAAGATGGTCACCAGAAAACTGACTTTTTATAAGCTTTAAAGTAAGTAATTAAAAAACACATTTGACCTGGACAGTGACCCTTAAAAATAAAGACACAATATTGAATTAAAGATCTCCCACATTCAATCTATTAGAGAGAAAAAGCTATGCATTTAAGAGGCTTTTCCATCAATGAAGAGAATTGTTAGAATTTTTAACTGCCCCCTCTCCTAGCAGTCTTACTGGGTGTAGGACAATTAGCTGCTGCCAACTGTGGTGCCATGTGGGGGTGCTGAATGAAGGCCATTGCTGCCCAGTTGTCCCTGTGAGGAGTTGGTAGTTTTGAAGTGTCAGGCAGCCAGTTGGCTGGAAAGCTGTCTGTCAGGAAAGGACCTGGGGGTTCTAATTGGCAAGTGGCTGAATATGAGCCAGCAGTGTGCCCAGGTGGCCAAAAAAGCCAATGGCATCCTGACTTCTTATTAGAAATAATGTGACCAGCAGAAGTAGAGAGGGGATTGTCCCCCTGTGCCCAGCACTGGTGAGGCCACACCTGGAGTATTGTGTCCAGTTTTGGGCCCCTCAATTCAAGAGAGATATTGAGGTGCTGGAGCAAGTACAGAGGAGGGCAATGAAGCTGGTGAAGGGCCTAGAGAATAAATCTTATGAAGAATGCTTGAAGGAGATGGGAATATTTAATTTGAGGAAGAGGAGGCTGAGAGGAGACCTCATCAGTCTCTACAACTACCTGAAAGGTCATTGTAGAGAGGTTGGTGCTGGTCTCTTCTCACAGGTAATCAGTGACAGAACAAGAGGGAATGTCTTCAAGCTGCAACAGGGGAGGTTTAGACTGAATGTTAGGAAAAAAAAATTCACAGAAAGAGTGGTTAGACACTGGAATAGGCTGCCCAGGGAGGTGGTTGAGTCACCATCCCTGGATGTGTTTAAGGGTCGTTTGGATATGTTGTTGTTGGATATGGTTTAGGGGAGAACTTTGCAAAGTAGGGATGATGGTTGGACTCGGTGATCCCAAGGGTCTTTTCTAACCTGAATAGTTCTATGATTCTGTGATTATTATTATTATTTTTTTTTGCATTTCTCCCATACCATTGCTCCATTCCCAGCATCCTCATCTTTTAAGTTCTGCTACCTTCCTTCTAGTTATAAGCAAGTAAGAGCAGAATGACGATGGTGTCTTAGTCAAGGTCCTGGAGGTGACTAGGAGTCTTCCTGGACAAGGAGGAAGGCACAACCAGCCATGCTGTCCTGGGAGAAGAAGTAGTTAGACTAAAGATAGGCCAACAAGTGTTCTCAGGGATTCCCTTGTTGTTTCAGGAGCGGGAGTTATTAATGAATAGTCATGCGACTCCATCCTAAGCAGTCTGTAAGGGTAAGGGTCCAGCATGTAGTTACTAAGGTCTGGCTCAGTAAATAGGTCCTCTCAGAGATGTGCCCCAAGCAATTAACTGTGGAGGGAAGTTCTTAACCCACCATTCAAACTTAATAAATAGGATGGGTTAAAATAACACTTGCTGGTTTCCACAGTAGAGACTTAAAAATCATTGCAGATATTGGTCTCAAAAAAGACTAAAATAAGGAGGTCAGGTCTCTCCTGTTTTTGTTTAAAAATGAAAAGTAGGAAAAGATAGTAAGTTGCTGGGTAAGCAAACATTATTCATAAGACTCAGGGAGGGAAGAAGACACTTAAGCCCGATTTCTTAGGGGTATTCAGATATATAGTTCTCTCTAAAATTCTGATAGTTAGACACCAATAGAAAACAACCAGGAGAACACAGACAATATAATTCAAATTATTAGATTTTTTTAGGTTCCTTCTTCCAAAAACTTTGTTTAGAAGGTAGCCTTTCTTAATTGCATATTTCAGTCTTGTAGCACTCAGAAGACAAATTTCTTATGCTTTAATATGCTTCCAAACAAAAAACAAATGAGCAAATTATGCCCCAGCACGCCTCGGCTTCTTGTTTCGGCTAGAAAACTAGATTACAGTTTTTGCATCTACAGAACAGTATTCAGACATTTGATATTTTCATAGGAGGATGGCAGCAGCTGATACAGGTGAATACATGTAAATAAGTTAAATATTTTCCTTCTATCTGCTTTTCCACTCCCTTCATTATCTGTTTTATTAAAAAAAAACCCCACGTTTAATTTTGCCAGTTCTCCATTGCTGTATGTCTTTAGGAAGACTTCTTGATGCTTCTTCTACCTAAAATATTTTGATTCATTTTGCTTGAATCCTAACTGTGTTTATGCAGAGAAATCAAAGTCTGGCCCTACATTTGATGAATACATGTCTATATAATATTGAGTTATAGAACACATTTAATGATAAAATAAATGTTGGTTCTACTTTATTTGCCATACCAAAGTAGTTATAGCAGTTACAATTCATAAAAAATAATCAGTTTGTAGTGTGTTTATTCTCTATGTGCGTGTCAGAGAAACTAGTATCAATAAAGTCAAGCCCACATGAAAGCCCTCAGGGACAGTCTCTGTCATCTGGCAAATGTCATTATTTCTTCTAATGCTTTGCAATGAGTGATGAAATGGTTGTAAATAACACAAAAGAGGGGATCTGAATTGTCTTAGTGTCTAATATATCTTTAGACTTAGCATTTGCAGTTACTTCTTGAATTACTGCAGGCGTTAAATGTGGTGCAAATGCATTTCTTGCCCTTGTATTTCTCATAAAGGAAATGCTAGAAGTGAAATAGAGATGGTTTTGTAAGTGTTTGGAATTTGAAGGATTAGGAAGAGGAGAATTTCTTGCTTTCTCAATTAAATACGAAGTTATGGCGTGAATCTTACTCCACAAAAAGGAATTACATAGAGTGTTTTGTTGAGGTCTTTTTGTGTTTTGTTGTGGTTTTGTTTTTTTTTTCTTTTTGCCCTAATTTGACTTAATTACATCTTTTAATTTTTTTCTTTATGTTCCACTGAGTGATTTTCTCAGTTAGGGTCTCTACTTGCTGAACAGAATTACAACTATGTGCCAAGAAATGGGCATGTTAAATTTTCAGATTGTTGATTTGCACATAAGATCATGAAAGAATCATGTGTTTTCAGCACAATACTTTTTAAGATTTGACTGACTCAGTGTACTTTTCGAAGTGCATGTTATCAATTCATCTTTAGTTGAATGTATCCTACCCTGGAGCAAAAGCAATTGATCTGGTAAACCTTTCAATTACTCTGTCAGTTGCATCCCAGTTTCTTCTACAGATTTGCCGGAAGTTTCTGTAGAGTGAGTCAGAGTTGACATGGCACACTCCTGTCATGCTGCTTCTCAGCAGTGAGCCACTATTTTGTTTAAAGCTGTGTGAAACCAAGGAGGCTGCCATTCAGTTGAATTCTGACATCAAAGAGAAATGCAGGTGGTGTATATAGACATGAACAAAAGCAAAACAATAGTAAAAAACAAGGGTAAGCTTCTGAGCTTGCTTTCTTGTACATAGCACTCATTAACAGGTGATGTTTCTTCATATACACTAGTTTTACATAGTAAAAATAAAGATGAATTGATTTTGTTTATCTTGCCTAACTCTCTCTTAATATTATCACTAATTTATAATTCGTGATCACAACAAAATAGATTGTAACAAAAATGGAACCAAGCAAAAGCTTGCTCTGTTTTGTCCAAGTCTCTCTTCACCCTGAAGATTAAAAAAAAAAAAAAAAATCCCAAGAAAGGAAAGAATTAAGATCTTGTGGATCTTGGTGTTCTGCTTCCTATACTTTCCTACATTGTGTTGTTTGCTTCTTGCAGGTAATATATTTTATATGGGTTGAGAAATGAGCCAAGGTGATTAATATTATCAAGTTTCATTAATTTATTTTTTTTCCATCCAGTCCTATCTAGTATTTTTTGCTGCATAATAGATGAGTTTAGTTGTTTTAGTATTTCTAATAATAAATTTCAGACTATGGCAATGATTTTCTAATTCGCATATAATAATTTCTGTGGATGGGAGAGTCCATGAAAGACTAATTTCAGCAACAGTCATAAAAATGAGCTAATAAAATAAAGCTCCAGGAAGTAAGTTGAAGGATGGAAGTTTAAGGTGTGATATGCTATTACAAAAATTGCAATAGAGTATCTTATATGTGTCACAACATTGTGTTTTTCCCGTTTTTTTGTGTTATTGCCTGTGAAAAAAGTACATTTGGTATTGAGCACCACAGCTTAGGAAATGGCAGAGTTCACCAACTCACTTTTTTTTCTTCTGTTAATATTTATTAAAAGTATATACCCCTTTGTATACTTACAAGTAAGGAGGCAAAGGAAAGGTGTTTGTTTTTATCATGACAAACTTGGGTTCAAAGGAACCTTCCTGGCCCCCAGAAGAGATAAAAGTTTGTGTCTTTCTGTATGGCAAAGCAATCTATTGGGAAAACTGTGTGATAACACCCTGACAGCTTGGCCCCCAAAGAGCCACAGGACTACAAAATATGTGTGCTCAGGTGTCATGTATTTCCTAGCTTTAGAACATGATTTCCTGGATTTAAAAAAAACAAAACTGCTGACAGATCTGTGGGGAAATACGCTTTGGAAAGTCATGTAATACACAGCAGTCACCAGTTTGCTTACTAATGTATTTAATAAATGTAAATTTATCTTATGGGAAGGAAATAACCCTTGAGTTAAAAAACAAGTATGAAAATACTTGCTTTGTATTTGAGGCAGGCCATTGTTTTGAAGCATATCGAATACCATTCTTTTAAACCCTTTTAAATTCCTTTCAAAAATTTCAGAAAAGAAGGACTATTACAAAATAAGATTGGGTTGTATTTAAGATGAGATGCTATCTTCCAGCTAGGATGACACAATAGTATTCTGTACATTCAAATAAAGGGATTTTAGGGAAGTGATAGGAAATTTTGTCTTCAGATAGTTTCTGTTCAGTAGGAGTTCATATTATATTTTGGTATTTAAGTAAATGACGTAGAAGAAGCACCTTTTCAGAAGTTATTAATGCAACTGTAAATGCAGTTAGATATATGGATCTATGTAAACACAATTACCTGAGTTCTCACCATGATCAAATATCAAAGTGTCATCATATGAAATATCACATGGTTGTTGTTTTTGTATTTTATCTGAGTTTTTCATTTAGCAGTGCTGTTCAGGAAAACTTCTTTATGCAAATACTTAAATTATACTATAACTTAATTGTCTTTTTTAAATGCTAAGTTTATTTACCCTACTCCTCTAGCTATTGAAATCAATGTCTTAAGGTTTAGACAGCCCTTGGAAAATTCTAAGGCTGCACATTCTCCATGAAAACGTATGCAGTTTAACTGCTATTTAATTGAATGATTAATTAATAGGAGGAAAATATTAATGTTTTCTCAGAGGACTGAAAAGGTGCTCCAGCCAGATATTCTGAATCTAACCACTATAGGTGATGTCAGAATAAAAATCAGTGCTCTTAAATGTTTTTTTGTTGTTTTGATTGTTGTGGGGGTTTAATTGCGTGTGTGTGTTTTGTTTGTTTAGTTTGATTTCTTTGTTGTTTTTTATGGGTTTTTACTACTTGGGCAAAAATTTCCTTTCAGCATTGAAAAGCTGTAATTATACTTTTATATTATTAAATACATAATACATATTAATACATACATATGTGACTTATAAGCTGATAAACTTTGTAAATACACCACCACTAGAAGTCCTTATCCTGCAGCCTTACCAAAATGAAGCAAAAAAAAATGTGTGTGTGGAAATGTTTTTTTTGGTAACATAATACTGTCAAGAGGGTCATATGCTGCTTTTCTTTTTGCCTTTTTGTTTCTTTGTTTCGTTTTTGTTTTTTTTTGCTTTTTGTGGTGGAACCTCAGATGCATACAGTGCAAAGACATTCCTGTAACACAAGACTCACGGTGTTGTTTGTGAAATGCTGCTGTCCCTGAGGAGGGCTTACCTTGGGAACAAAGAGCTTTTTGTGGAATTTTGGTTATAATAGTTGCATTTCCACTGTGAAAATCTTCTTGAGCTGTACACATTATGGGACACTTGGCCATTCTAAAATGATTAAGCAAGGACCATTACGTCCTCCCGTATAGGGCTGCTTACTGACCTACACACATTTACTCTTTATGTGTTTGTCCTCATGTACAGCATAAGCAGTAAATTACCTTGTCAAGGAACTGACAGAAACAGACACCAAAGCCTGATGATTTTAGCAAGTCTGTGAAGGAAGGCATTGGAAATGGGACCAGAAGTCATCTGGGCTGTTCTTGTTGGATGGCTTGCAGGTGGTATTTGACCTAGCATTTTTTGAATTTGTCTTTGCTGGGCCACTGAGGAGTCTGTCCACTTAAACTCAACCTGACCTATAGAATAAGGTAGTTGGTTGTCAGTAGGACTAGATGACAGTGTACTGTGGGATATTGGGTTATCTTCCATGACTTTGCCAATTAATTTAGTAGAAATATAATCTAATTCAAGAAATGTCCACAACCCCCAAAACAGTGTCAAGACCTATTTACCTGTCTGTGTACATGAACAGCTTCTACGTTTGAGAGTCAAATGTTACATCTGTGCACTATTTCAGTTTCAGATTAAAATAAAAAAGTATTGACATCAGCAAAAAGTTAATATGGCTTTCATTGATCTTGCTAAAGAGCCTTTCTGTAAAATTCAAGAAATGAATAGTTGGAAAGGTCTGAGGATTTGTTTTCATTAAATGTTCTCTTAATCTTTAGGATGTGAAAATGTAGAAGTGCCAGAATCAATCCAATAATTATTTTGTATCTTGATTTCCCCCTTTTATTGACTCCTATACAAAATATTATATTCTAATTTTCTTTAGGCTCTAGCTTTTCTTATCCCAGATATTTTATATTGCTTATTGCTGAACCCGTTTGTAGGATATGCCTTGTCTCTGAAATAAAAATTTTTGGACTGATTTTTTTTATTTCAGTTGAAGGCATACTATGGATTTGTATGAGAAGCTTCCTGTTTTCCAGTTCAAAACAGAAAGCTTAACAAAGGATCAATGGCACCAAGGAAAGGTTCCAATCAGTTTACCTCAACTAGAAATACTGCTCAATATTATTATTTTTATAATTTAAAAGATATTTGACATTTCTTTTACAGCAGTGCCATAGCTTTAGTTATTTCTAATCCAATGTACAAACTCTACAAGTCTGCAATAAGACTTAGTTTCTGCACCTCAAAGTCTTTATTTTAAGACTGATTTTTACAATGGTATTTGATGTGGGTTAATACAAGCAACTGCATAGAAAATGAAGTTCAAATGCATATAAAAGGTCTGCTTCGGTAATGTTTACAGCAGTATTAAAGCTATCTTAAGATGATATTCCATGTGTCAACATGACAAGCGGGAGGGGAGAAGGAAAAAAGATACTAGTATCATGGAGACCTCATGGCTGAAAAGGATAATATTGAGAAAGACTGATTATTAAAAAAAACACATGTGGACTTTAAAAAGAAAAACAAAATCTGAAAAAGCCCCCAACTCTCAACTTTAAAAAGCTTCACTGGATTGGAATTTAAGTATAGTGAAAGCATAGTAAGGATCAATGTTCAGTTTCCTTATGTTTTAAATTTGCCTGCTTGAATGCTACCTCCATCCTCCTGCTTATCTATGCAACACAGTGTTTAAATAGATTTTTTTCCAGCTCAGAAATCAATTTACATCACAAAAGTGGAAAATCTAATTTCAGTGAAAGGTGTTCAGAGTCTCTCATGCAATACTGAAAAAAACAGATTTATAAAATTAAAGTATGGTTATATATTAATGTAGAAATATTTAAAAAAATATTTAGCTATAAGACAATTACATTCATTTAGCAGAAGAAATAATTGCTACTTTTATTAGAATGAATAATGAGGCTTGTAGAAATGGATATAGATGTCACTGAGCTTCTATTATTTCTTCAAGGCAAACTTTTCTGGCATTCACTGCATACATTTGTCTGCATTTGTACATTTGTGTTACATGTTCCATGTTTGGGATTTCCAGGCATCTGGAGTGTTGATCATAGAAGACAATTTTGCCCTAAATCATAGAATGGTTTGTGTTGGAAGGGGCCTTAAAGATCATCAAGTTCCAACCCCCCTGCGGGGGCAGGGTTATCTCCCTCAGAGCCCCATCCAACCTGGCCTTGAACACTTCCACAGAGGGGCCTTCCACAACTTCCCTGGGCAACCTGTTCCACTGTCTCACGACCCTCATAGCAAAGAATTTCTTCCTAATGTCTAAGCTAAATCTACTTTCTTGCAGATTAAAGCAAATACCCCTTACTCTATCACTACATGCTCCCATGGTCTTGAATTTTAAGTAAATAATAGTGTCACAGTTTGACTCAGGTCCGACAACAATGCTCTCGATCCCCCCTCCCCCCAACCCAGGTAGGGAAGGAGAGAGAGAAAAAGAGAGAGACTTGGCCGGATTGAAAACTAAACTACACAGCTTTAATTAAAACACTAATGAATCATACAAGAAAATATATACAATTATATACAGATATATTCAGGTATGGGCAAAAACTTCTCACCTCCCCCCACCCCAGCAACTCCCACAGCACTTCCCTGAACTGGGAAGAGTCCCGAGGAATCCCAGAGCTGCTGCTGGAACAGAGCAGAGAGTTATGGGGGTCACGAGAGATCAAGCCTGAGGATCGACGGTGATGGATGAACAGAGTCCTCCCTGGACACCGGCCATGGACGGAAGAGAAGGGAAGAAGAAGGAAGGAAGTTGTCTTCTGTGATCTCTGACCTTCCTCTGAGCTTACGTAGATATATGGAATGGAATATCTTTGGCCAATTTTGCTGTCTGTCTAACTCAGCCTCCTACGGGGGGTCACAGATCTCCCCATAGTGTCTGAGCCAGCAGAGTGCAGGTGCAGCCTTGAAGCCTCAGTAGTTAGAAAAACATTCCACTGTCTTATCAGCCTAGCAGAACACACTGTTGCTAGCTACAAGAAAGCTTACTGAAGGAAAAAAAATAATCAGTAAAAAGAAAAATTGGCTTCATCCTGGCTCAAACCAGGACAAATAGTAAAGAGTATAAAATTGAAAGTCAATTAATTTTGTTAGGATAACAGACTACCTAGACCACTATATCTCTGTCACTATTCGTGCTGCAATTTTTTACTGACACCTGCCTACGTGCACTTGACATGTAGATTTTGGCCAATGAAAACATATTCCAAAGAAGGTATGACAAAGACCAAGGAAAGATTAAATAAATCTGTAAGAGCCTGGGTGATCTTGTTGGGTTTTGGGTTTTTTTCCCCCCCTTATGTTATCTTTAACTTTGCTGATTGTTTCATTTTAATATTAAATTGAACTTGAAGGAACTGGAAATGAATGTAGGTGGGAAATGATGAATAAAAATCTTAAGTGTTAAATGATTCTACGCTGTTATTCATGGAAAATAAAGCTAGTAATTGAAGCTAGCAGAAAGACTTTTAATACAATAAAACTGTTATGGGGGCACTATAATGAATCTGCAGAAGAGTAGGGTGTTAAAACTGTGGTGGCCAACCACTTATTTTTTGAACAGCATTTCTTTGGATGAATTGCTCTGATGCTCATGTATTCTAATTGTGATTAAGTCATTCCACTGAAAGAGCCCAGCTAAAATATTACTGGTATGGCAGCAATTATGTTTAATACAGTAGTGACAGTTTGGTATCAACTGTATTGGTGGGCTAGAAATTGATTTAATGACTTGAAGAGTATAGGTGCTGTTGTGTCCTCTTAACAAATGTTATTTGGATTAATATTTTCTCAAAGACATTTTATTTTTTTTTTAATCTGGCTAGTTGTCTTCCATCCCTATATATAGATTCAATGTTTTTTGTGTTTGACTAAACTTACCTAACTGAAAACAGGCGGCTTGGTGTTTCCTGAACTGTAACTCACAGTCACTTGTTAAGTTGAATTGCAAGCAGCAAAGGATAACAATAATAACTATAAAAGTGAAAGGTGAATGTATTGCAATACAGGACAACTTTCTTAACAATCATACATCTTTCTGAAAGGAAGAGTTGTGTCATCAGCCACTGGCTATTTATTATCTTCTCTAGGGGTACCTTGAACACATTGCAACTGGGGCAAAGTATTCTTCAGTAACCAAATGTATTTAAATGAACAAAAAGCCCTATTATTTCTGTAACAGCATGTATGCATGGATAAGAAGCACTGCTAATAACTCTTCTTATCCTGTTGGCTATGTTATCCCAACTTTCACAATGTGTCACAGAGCAAGAAAACAAAGCAATGTTTTTTACTTGAGGCTAAAATATTAAAGGATTATTCAATAGCACATCTCTCTGTTAATGTAGTTTTCTCTCTTAATACATAATGTTTTATTGCAGTACACAGATATGAATGCAGAATGCATAAAACAGAAAGTTCTAGTTTAAAAGTAGATCAGCTTTAAGTTTATAGCTTAACTTCAGGATTGGTGTAGATGATGAGCACTTCTTCTGAACATGTTTGTGGAGGTTGCTTTGAAGGCTCTAGTGCCACATGTGTATCCCTTTTAGTATCCAAGCTAGGACGGTTAAAGTTAGCTTGCGGTTGTATGTCATGTAGACCTGCATCTTTGAAACATACCCTAAATGTTAATTTTGCACTTTGTTATGCTGTTTTCAGTCACTAGTATACTAGTTATCAGAGAAAAACACCATATAAATTTTATTTTCATCAGAGAAGATAGTGATAAGAGAAGGGGTAATGGTTTTAAACTGAAAGAGGAGAGATTTAGGTTGGATATTAGGAAGAAATTCTTCACTATAAGGATGGTGAGGAACTGGAATGGCTTGCCCAAGGAGGTTGATAATGCTATGAGCAGGGGAGTTGGAACTTGATGATCTTTAAAGTCCCTTCCAACCTTAACAATTCTATGAATCTATGCTTTTTCTTAAAGTAAGATACAATGGAGAGTTTAAAATACTAAAATAGAATGTTGTTTTCACCTATACAAAGTAATGTTCTATTAAGTGATAATATTCTAATATTTATCTGCAGTCATGTCTGTTTTTACATAAGGTACAGTGCTGCACTAATATTTTTCAGTGCTGATATTAATCGTGTGAGGTATTAAAACATTTAAGTGGCTGCAAGTGGTGAATTGAGGAAAAGCAGAGATTAAAGAAACTCACAAATGTCACATATAGGAAGATATATTTGAAAGCTTAAAAAGAAGAGTGCATTTTTCACCCTGTGGAGGTTTTGGTAGATTCCAGCAAATTAAATGAGCAAAGTCATGCAGTCACAAGTAGAAGCTGTAATAAAATTTCAGATACCAGTTTGAGGGTTTGTAAACAATAGCTATAGTTTGTAAGGTAAAACTTTAACATACAACGCCAATATTTGATGATTTCTTGGCTGTTACAAAATTTGTTGCCTAGTAGGCTAGAGCTTTAGCTGTAACAGAATTTACATTTTAAAGTGTCATATGAGGGAAATATCATGGTGCTATCACCAGTTGCTTAACAAAGGATACTCCAGCAATTACAGCTCTTTCACTATTGACCACCTTAGAAGTTTAATCTTTGATTTTGCATAGTAATGTAACCCATATTTGTCATACAGACTGACTCCAATAACTGGGTATATCAGCTGTATTATGGTAAATTAAATAATATTACAATTTAAATAACTTTGTGCTATTTATAATATTTTAATGAATGCATTATTCCCTGGCCAGTGTCATCTCTGCAAAAATACCATGTAGTTAATTCATAACTGTTCTCTTTTGTCCACATCTTGGAATACTTCTGAAGAGACATGACCCATGTGGTGCCAAAGGGGAAAAAGATTTGAAAAAAAACACGGGCAGTTATTTGTAAATAATCAGATGAAAATTAAAAATTAAAATTTCTAAACAATTAACATCTGGGATGTATCACAATAAAGCTTAACTTTTACACTTAGAATTAAAAAAATACTAATTATAGAAAGGTCCTGTTTACGATGTCTTAACCTTCCAGTACCTGAAGGTCCTACAAAAAAGCTGGGGAGGGACTTGTTACAAGGGTGTGTAGTAATAGAATAAGGGGTAACTTTTTGAAACTGAAAGAAAGCAGATTTAGATGAGACATGAGGAAGAAATTCTTTCTTGTGAGGCTGGTGAGACAATGGAAGACATTGTCCAGAGAAGCTGTGAGTGAGGGAGGTGTCCCTACCTATGGAAGGGGACTGAAGCTACATGATCTTTAAGGTCCCTTCCAACCCAAACCATTCTATGATCTAGCCTCAAATTTGATACTCAGAGTTGGGTGACCACTTTTCCTTACTTTTTGCAGCAAATTCATGATCAGCCTAAAGATACACTGATGCCACTACTGCTCAGGGCACAATGGAAAAAAACCCACAATCTACTTTCCCACTCCATTTAAAGCAGGATACAGGTGACTTATTTTGTCCCAGAAATTCTTTTCTTAATAAAAGGAGAATCAAAAGTTGCTGATGCACAGAATTGTTGTGTTCTGGATTCCCTATCATCTTGGCAAAATGAAACCCGGGCTATTTGTAGCTGGCTTATGGATAAAGTATTTGCCTGTAATGTAAATATTCCTGGAGCTAATGCATCTTATATTTCTAGTAGTAAACTTCATATTTCTAACATGTTTGATGGGAAAGCAAGAACAGGAAACTAATTTTGCTTCCACCATAATCAGGATTTCTATTTCTCTCTTCTAAGCAGGTTCTAACCCCCAATAGAACTTTTATGCTGTGCAACTGAATTAACTCCCAACAAATGCTTAGCAATTTTCAGAGGTTCATCTTCCTCCAAGTAAGTGGAATTTTTGCAGTGCCTATTGAAATTGAGGCAACTAAATTATCTGCTAGCAATGTATTTTCCGACTTCAGATAAATACATGAATATCAGTATTATTACAATATTAAAAATTCAATAATTCAAAGATCTTTGAATTTTTTTGTGATTAGTTCTTAATTATGCACATGTAATTAAGGACATAATTCAGATTATACCTTTATTTCTTTAGATAGAACATACATTTACAATTGATAATTGCAGAACTGTGTTACTATAGTAACATTAAATGAGACTGAGAGCAATCTGTCAAAGACAAATTTACTACAATCATGACTGTAGTAATTCTGCATTAAAAAAGGCGAAACTAAATTTAGAAGTTATGCCATTTTAGAAGAAAGATATCTAGTCTCTAAAACTCTAGGTATTTAAAGGAAGTGAATAATTTTTGAGGGTCTGAGTGTAAAATTATTATGCTTACAGCCTAAACATAAGAAAAGTAATAATTTTCCTTATGCTTTCCCAGTTTAAGTAAGTAATTGCTGAGGCTTGGACTTGTAACTATGTTTTAAAATAAAAGTTACGTTCTGGGCTACTGTGATGCAATTAAAGTAATATAGCTATGTCTTGGCTTCAGAAGTTCAGACTGTTTATGCAAGATTTACAATACAACTATGTTTAAAACTGGCTTTTAGAAGTCCTAGGCAAAAATATGAGTTTCTGTCTCCATAGAATTTGATAGTTTTGCATTTCGATGTGAAAAAAGCCCACAACTTTTTCCCCTGAATGTTCTGAACAGGACCTATGTTTAATAAATCAGCTGGAGTACAACACAGTTGTGCCCTAATGTCGCAATTTTTTTACACTGTAGAATTTCACAGCCTTTAGGTATCTTTTGTCACCAGAAAAAAATGTTGACCTGGAAAGTAAAATGAGAATAGCTGAACCTTAGTATGCTTTAACTCAGATAATTGCAAGCTTCATTGGTTTGTATTTGGTTTTGTGTTGTTTTGTTTTTCTAGGTAGCATTGATATGAACAAGCAGTGTCAGTGGTCATGAGTTTGTTATATTCCATCACAGATAGAGATGTGTCTTTCTTTTCAGTTTCAAGTTTTCTTCCCTCCTCCCAAAACGTCCTGCTTTCATCCTCCTCACTTTCCAGCCTCCTAGCAAATATTTGCTGCATTCTCTCCTTCTCTTCCCCCGCAAATGATTACACGCTGCCCTTCTGCCTCCACCTTGCCAAGAGTGATGATGGTAACTGTCTTGCTTTTCTACTTCTTTTGTCAGAAGCTCATAGTCTATTTCCAACAGCATTTCTGCAGCAGACACCAGGGAAAAAATAGCCTGGGGAAGGACTTTATCCAACTCTCACAAGTGGTGAACTATTGAAAGAATAATCAAACAGAATGCTGAGAAAAAACCACAACTTTCCTTAAGTTTGAATGTATCATTACTTTATATTATCTTGATTTTCTAGCTAAACTAGAAAAGAAAAACAAAACAGTTTCAAATCAGGGTAAGCCAGATGTATCTATAAAATACCAGTGGCCTATATTGTCCTGGTTTGAGCCAGGATGAAGCCAATTTTCCTTTTATTGCTTTTTTGTTTGTTTGTTTGTTGGTGTGTTGTTTTTTTTTTTGGTTGGTTGGTTGGTTTTGGTTTGGTTTTGTTTTGGGTTTTTTTTTGTTTTTTCCTCCTTCAGTAAGCTTTCTTTTAATCAGTAGCAAAGTGTTCCATCTTGGAATGATAACAAACAGTGGAATGTTTTTCTAACTGCTGGGTCTTCAATGTCACATCTTTACTCTGCCAGAAGAGACACTAAGGGTAGATTTATGACCCCCTCGCAGGAGGCTGAATTAGACAGACAGCAAAATTAGCCAGAGATATTCCATTCCATGTATCTACGTAAGCTCAGAGGAAGGTCAGAGATCACAGAAGACAACTTCCTTCCTCCTTCTTCTTCCCTTCTCTTCCATCCATGACTGGTGTCCAGGGAAGACTCCATCCATCCATCATCATCAACCCCCAGGCTCGAGGTCTCCTGACCCTCATCAGTCTGTGCTTTCTCCAGCAGCTCCAGGATTCTTTGGGACTGTTCCCAGCTAAGGAGAGTGCTGTGGGAGTTGCTGGGGGCAGGGGGAGGTAAGAGGCTTTTGCACATACCTGAACGCATTTTTATATAATTGTATGTATTTTCTTCTATCATCAGTGTTTAATTAAAGCTGTGCAGTTTAGTTTTCAGTTCAGCCAAGTCTCTCTCTTTTTCTCTCTCTCCTTCCCTACCTGAGAGGAAGAGGAGATGGAGAGTGGTGTTGTGGAGCCTGAGTCAAACGGTGAAAACAATTTATTGGCGTCCAACTTGGAGCTGGATGTTAAGCCCAAATTACACATTTTCAGTAATTGGGAGTGTTCAAAATTCCATCTCTGATGGGAGGAATCCTTCAGATACCAGTGCGCAACAATTCTGCTGAATTTCATGATGGATTGAAAACTGAACAGACACTTTCTGCAATGAATCTACTGGACCTTTTTTCAAACCTGCAATTGCACAAGTGGCATGCAGCCAAGAGCATTCTGCTCTGTGTAGCTGCTCTTGTGATTATTTCATGGTTTATCAACAGAGTTGTAGCCATAACCAACCATATGATCACCAGCCTAGTGATCTTAGACGTTATGATACTGATCTTTATAGGGGCACTGTATGTGTACAGTTACAGTATAAATCCTAAAGTGAACAGAACGGCCCAGGTTGGCAATAGCAGTAGCAGGTTTAATTTTACCTTTCCATTTTTTTTCAAGCTGAATGTTCCAGCTCTTGATTTGAATAGCATTGTTGCAGTAGGGATGCTTTGGGTGAATGTTTATAATGCGTTGTGGATGTGTAGGTTGAGGTGCTGTTCCAATCCCTGCCAATCCTCCACAGGCAATGCTGCTGCCACTGCTGCTGCCACCACCGCCACTGCTGCTGAAACCACCACTCGTACTGCTGCAAAAACAACTGCCTCTGCAAGTACTACTACAAAGACAGCTGCTTCTGGAAAGACTAAGTCCACTCTCTTTTGAATCAACTAGTTAATCCTGTGACCAGGAGCAAAGCAAAGGTGAAATGGTCCTCCCTTTTCACCTGCTCCTGTCTGAGACATCCAGAGTTTCCTCAGGCAATGATAGAGATTGAAATTGAGGAGGCAGACAATTCTAAATCAGATGATAGAGTAGGTACCCCACAAACAGACACAAAACCAGGCCCTTCTCAAGGAGATAAAAGAGCAGGCCCTCCTCAATCAGATGATGATGATGACCTTGTCCAGCCTCTCTCTATGAAGGAACTGCGCCTCATGAGAAAAGACTTTGCCTGCACTGATGGTGAGGGAATTCTTCCTTGGTTGCTCCAATGCTTTGATAGTGGTGCTGAAACCTACAATGCGGATGAGAGAAGCCAAGTAGTTGGGATCCCTGGCCAGAGATGCTGGTATTGATAGAGTGCTTGGTAGTAAGATGGGAACTGCCACCCTGTGGGACTGACTTCTTTCAGCCGTGAGGGAGAGATACCGCCACAAGTGTGCCATTGAATGGCGCCAAAGCAGAACACCCACTCTTAAGAAAACCATCACGTATTTGAGAGAAATAGCTGTGTGAGAGGTGATCTATGATAAAGATGGACTTACAGCTTTATGGGATGCTTTGATCATGACGCAAGACCAACTGTGCATGAAGTGGTTTTCAAAGCATGACAGTATGGAGATATAATCTCTGATTCCCATCAGTTCCACACCTCAGACATTGAAGAAATGACTGACAGAAAGAATAAGATACCTAACAGATGGGGAGTTAAACCCCAGAATCTCCGTAGAGACCACTGATCACATGTTGCAGCCATTAAGAGGAGATGTCCTGCTATGAGACAACAGCGAGAGAGACAGGACCCACTGCCACCCCACCTATGGTCTCTGTTGCGTAACTATTTTTTTGAAGAGGACATGAGAGTCTGGGACAAGAAACTCCCTGATATTCTCCAGATACGTGTGCAAGAGCTACTAAACACAACAAAGGTGGGAGGTGGTTCTTCCAAGACTGCACCAGTCACCAAACCAGATGGTGCATCAACCTCTAATACGCCGGCCATGGATGGAAGAGAAGGAAATAGGAAAATTGTCTTCATCCTGACTCGAACCAGGACACTCTATTAACAACCTGCAGTGAGTATTTCAACTTTTTGTCTCTGAAACACAGATGACAAGTACTTTTAATTAAAAAGTGGTGGAGTATTTCAAGCTGTAATGTTTTTGAGCAGTAGCTTCTTTTTTATATATTTTAATGAAAAGATATTTATTCCAAAACCACAATATTGCATGATGTCCTTAAAAAAAATCTGACTGTAAACTGAATGCTGCTGTCAGGCTGCTGAAATACAAAAAACACACTAAAGTAGGGCAATAATAATGAAAAGTAGCAAAGTACAGCTTGAAGAGGTCAAGATTATAGAAACTTCTAGTTTGTTCTTGTACAAAGAAGTTGTAGATTCTAGAAAAATAAGACTACATAAGAAGAAGAAAATGCAGAACAAAAAACTGACATTTGAACATCTACATTTATTACAAAAACCGCTATGCTATACAAAGCAGAAGAGAGTCAGCGAAGTTGGGTAAATGCTAATAAATTTTATCTTTTTTTACGATCTAGAAGTTCTCTGAGGGACCTAAAATTGGTTAAGACTGATGCTTATATTCTTAGTGAGAAGTGAACTAAGATATCTGTTCAGCTTCAAACGTTTCACAAAACGTAAAAAGGTTAACCTCTTTATTTATTTACTTATAACCAAAAAGCTAAGCAAAAAGTATTTTAAAAAAATGGTAGTGTGATAACTAAATGTGAAAAAAAAATAGAAGAAAGGAACAACATTATTTGCTATGTCAGAGGTGAAAAAGGACAGGAAGATAATAAAAAAACCCTTGCAATTATGAAAAATAATAGAAAAAGCAAATCAAGTCAAAGACAATTTGTTCCTTCTGGAAACCTCCAGTTTTCTGGATAATTAACTTTGAGCTGAGATGCTAAACTAGTGGGGTGTTTTTTAAATTACTTTTTGTTCTTCTCCCTCATGATCTGATGATGTCTCCTTCTCAGATTTCAGTTCTGTGCTATTTCCCATTTCATCATGTATCTTTCAGATTCTGTGGTTTTTTAATATATAGAAATATGCTTGATATATATTAATGATTTCTATACATGATATTTTTTATTTTCTAGATACATGATATTTCTATACATAAGATTTCTCTACATAAAGCCCTGTATATTTTTCTACATATTATTTCTCTTCATTTCTATATATTAATGTATGTATTATAAATGAAAATTAAATACATGTGTGTATATGTATAATTCCCCTATATATATTTATCTATTATATGTACAGGTATTTCAGCTGTAATTTACAGTTGTTTCCCCAGCTATTTTAGTCTAATTTGGCTCTCTTGTATTTGTTTTTGGGCCCTTCCTGAGCCACTGTTTCCAGCAAGTTACATTGAAACTGATACTTGTCTTGATTATTTTAGCTTTTTTTTAGCTCACTAGATAATTGTTATGTATTTGCAGATATCAAGTATGTAATGGTTGTTGACATAGACAAATTTAAAAGTTTGCCATGAGCATTTGCACAACATCAATTTATAGATTCCTCTTTATTCTTTGTAATTACTTGCTCAAGAGACGGGAAATATGTTTCATCCAGAACCTGCTGACTAATCTCTTAGTCTAATTCTGGACAGCAGAGTGCATAACTGCCATTGGTCTTTTTAAAAATGTCCTTGTGTTTTTGTACATAAAAACTTTTTTTTTTTTTTTTTTTTGTTGTTGTTGTAGGACAAATTTAGTAATCCCTAGGAAGTCTTTGGAAACAGTGACTTTTTAAGGCTGGAATACAGCGTGAACTCAGAAGTGGCAAATGAATAATTTATTTATGGGGTAATTGTAGGCACACGCCAGTGGACTTGCTGCTGAAGGGCATCATAAAAAGAAGAAATGGCTTTTGCCACCTGCTTTAGAGAGTGCATACTGTGATAATCAACTAGGTCTCCACATGGACTAGTCCAAAAAAAGTCACCCTGTTAAATTACATCTGGTTACTTTAGAAGATCTCTTGCAGGGTTCTTTTCATGAGTGACAGAAATTAAAAAAGGACTTTGGGCATAAGCAGAAAGCAGACTGTATCGCTTCCCTTTTCTACCGACATCTTCCACTGATGTTTTGGGGAAAGTCGTGGATAAGAAATTCTTTTCAGCAGTTGTAGTTTCTACTAGAGGAAGAGGATTGTGAATAATTTAGTTACAGAAGCAATTAAAGTTCTTAGAGTTGCTTCCTGTTTTGCCATTTTATCCTTCAAAAACAAAATCTACCAAATCTCCACCTGGAGAAATAAACATAATTTATCGATAGTAATGGCAATATTTAATTTGTTAAAAAGCCTTCCAGTATTACACTTCTGAATTTGAGAAACATAGAAAAGAACGGAAGATTAATCCTCACTACAGTGCTGTTATTCTAGTTACTTTAAAATAGACATGTTGCAAACATAGCTTTCCTTTGCACACCTGATCTGAAATTGAGAAGATTTAGTCTAAAAGTTACCTATTCTGTGAAGTGTTTCAGGTTTTTTTCCTTGAGTGTGGTATGTTTTTATGCCAGTTTTGCCCAAATAAGTCTCTCTGATCTTTATTGTTTTTGTGGTGAAACTGCATACTCAATATATTGAGTTATTTGAAAAACTATCTTTATTGCTCACATTGGATTTTGAGTCAGCTATTTTAGTCTGTTCATTAACTGCTACTAAAAGTACTGCAACATGATTGTTGTAATTCAGATATACCACAATGGTACATAGATTACGTTACTGCATTTTGGGATAGAGCCTTACAGCTCACACTTAGAGGCACTAGTTATTGTATCTATTGCAGACGATATGACTGCTTTGATTTTGAGGGAAGCACATTGGTAAAGAAAGCACTCCAGTTATCTAGGAAATGTTCACTACAATGCAAGCCTTGACTCTGACTGATTTCTTATTTTTACTGTTCCTCAAAAGCTGAACCATAAAAATAAACAATGAAAACAGCAATGATTTTCAGTAATTTGTCTTTGATCTAGAAACTTGGTCAGAATCACAGGGACAGTGTTCACTCATCTTCTGTTTCTTATTATTCCTCTTTCTGTTTTATTCCTTATTTTATTCTATTACAAAACTGTATATTATAGTAATAATTAGCAATAGCACTAACAGTTGACACCAGACTCTTAATTTTTCTTTTTTCTTCCTTTATAGCAGAAGGAAAGTACACTGAAGTGTCTTGTTTTGATAGAGCTTTTTTATTTGCTGGGTTCCCTTGGCAGACGATTTGATTTATTTATCTGTGGTCTGTATTGTGTAGGAGGTGAAAATTCAAAGGAATGAGCTTTGCACTTGGAATATGGTTGATACTGTCTCTCTTGTGTTAAGGGAATTAATTCTGTTGTCTTGGCCTTATTCTTGGGAAAGTCTATATGATGTGCTGGAAACAACTGCTCTGTCTGAGGAATGGATTTGTTAGTTATAGGCTCATGAGATTTTTAGCTTATTTATTTTTCTAGTTCTGCTCAGTGTTGTAACAAAGTAAGCATTCACTGATATTTTCTGGCTTGTATGTAATTAGCATCCTGAAATAAAGAAAAATATGTAAACTGAGCTTTTTTTTTTTCCCAATAGAACTTGAAAAAACACCAAGTTCAACTAGCAGTTTTGGGGACTACGTGGGAATAAAATTAGCCATGTTGGAATTTGCATTGTAAATTTACTTGGTGTGAAACACATATTCAACTTCCAAAGGTCAAATGGGGCAAAATGCTGCTATCAAGGTTATTGCAGAGATGTTTCTTTATTGTTGAATGTGAAATCCTAAGGTATTAGGTGACCAGACCTATCAGGAGGCTGCAGCTACCTGTGTGCAGCAGTTTGTGAACTAAACTTTGCTCCTTTGACTTGACCTCTGCTGGTTTAGGCTCCTCTTTGGATGTTACTGCCCAAATGACCAGGCTGATACAAGCATGTGGAAATGGGGCTGGTGCTCGAGGTTTCATCTCTAATAGGTTCTGATTTTATGATGTGATACAATATTTCAGGGAAGGTGCTTTTAGAAAGCAGAAGTTGTGAACTTGGCTAGAAAGGTGCCTACGCAATGTGGAATGGTTTGTACAAAAATAAATAAATAAAATTCCTGCAAATATAGATGTTCTAGAGCAATTCATAATGTTTAATGCTGTCCCAATAAATGTGTATTTACTAGTAATCTGTTTATATTTGTGACTATATTTTATAACGGAAGTAGTTGTGAAATTGCATGTTTTCTGCAGCATGTCCTAGTAGCTTTTTTCAGCTCTAAGTCTTTACTGTATAATAGACAACTTATGTGCATGGGTTTTATAATTAAGAAGACATAGAATCATAGAATATGCTGAGTTGGAAGGGACCCATCAGGATCATCAAGTCCAACTCCTGTCCCTGTCTAGGGCACCCGAAGAAACACACCGTGTGCCTGAGAGCATCATCCAAATGCTTCTTGAACTCAGGCAGGCTTGGTGCTGCGTCCACTTCCAGTGCTAGACCACCCTCTGGCTGAAAAGCCTTTTCCTGATATCCAATCTAAACCTCCCCTGATTCAGCTTTCTGCCATTTCCCTGAGTCCTGTCATTGGTCACAGGAGTGAAGAGATCAGTACCTGCCCCATCTCTTTCCATCCTGAGGAAGCCATAGGCTGCAAGGAGGTCACCCCTCAGCCTCCTCTTCTCCAGGCTGAATAATCCAAGTGACCTTAGCTCCAAGTTCCTCATAAGTCATCCCAGAGGAAAACAATTTTCACAGCAAATTTATGAGTTAATGTACCTTATAAAAGCTAGAAGGTTCTTTCACCCAACATTTTTCCACTTTTCTATTTCTGGACAATCTCATCTTTTGAGGATTATTTTTTCTTATAGGCTCTATCAATGAAAAGCAGTATCTAGTTTAAAGAGATATAAAGTCCTATTTACTGAACTCTGTTGTGCATTTAGCAAGGTTAGTTATCCAGCCTGCTTTTGTCCTATTCACAGATTTTGGAATGTGTACTGAAGTACATTTTCTACAGTTGTGGCACTGAGCAACAGCAAAAGTAAATCCGATGTGAACAGTAATCTTTCTCGGATGCATTATGCAGATGTCTAAGGGATTTGACTGCAAAAAGGAACATTCCTGCAGGTAAGTGTTTAGAGATGCATAGAGAATAACGTTTGCTACATTATTCACTTCGAACAACAGAAACAAGGAGTGTAGGATGGGATAGGCTTTTTAGGTAACAGAATCCTGTCCCTTTCTCTGCTACCTGCCAATATATAATAAATTAGTTACCTGTACTATTCACGAGAGTCCTGATTTTGAGTTGTATCACACCTCCATTTCTTTACATGTAAGCAGCTTAGTGACAGTTCCAAAGGCAGAATGTTCCAACGAAAACACCCTGGAAGCAGATGAATGTACTTGTGGTACAGTACAACAGTTCCTCCTTCCCCCAAGCACATGAGAAATTTCTGCTTGGGAGAATTAAGTATGCTTTGATGTATGGAAAAGAGCACGAAGAGGACTGGATCCCACCAGATAAAATAGGAGCGTGTGGAACTTTTAAGGATGAAAGACAAGCCATATAAAAATGTTGTGGAAAACAGTAATTTTGTCTGGTAACTGAAAAGTAAGTTTCTGAGCTTGAAGCTGAACTTCTCTAATGTGTGCTGGTGACAAAAGGCTTGTCTCTCCGTAAAGATGTACTAAAATGAAATGCTATGAATATTATTATCCTGGAAACTTCAGAGGTCAAAGCTGGTGGTAAGTTCAACGGTTTATGGAACGAACTTACTTGGCAGTGCTTTAGAGACCTGTGCCAGAAGAGTGTGGTGAAAAAGAATATAATATATCACTGTTTTCTAGTTTTTATGCTAACTTCTCCCTTCACTGAACATTCTCAACAATCTCACATTCACCAAACATCCTCGTAGGATCCCTGTTTCTACATATATTAGCTAGTCTGTATCTAGAATATGAGGGATTAACTTTTAAGTTATTTTTGTTTTTTCTAAAGATGTATCTGGAGCTGCATTGTACCCTACTTTATGAAGAGAAGTGTTCCAAACAGTAAAGCATTCTGTGGAATGAAGTTTTCTGGCAAGCTCTATTTTGTAATTATTGTTTCACATATCAGTTATCGATCCTGTAACAATCTAGAAGCACCTGCTAAGAATGCTACCATAGCACAGTCTCATGAGAAGAGACAATTGTAGCTTTGCCATTCCTTGTGAGAAGGAGGAATACATGCTCAGAATTGTGTAAGGGAAATCTTTTCTACTACTCTTTTATAATTGAAGAATTGAAAGAACTACACCTGTTTAACTGTGAATTATCATGGTAATTAATAATTTATTTTTTTTTTCATGGATGAAAATAATCTTTCCCTCGTGGGGAAGCCCTAGACTGCAAGGAGGTCACCCCTCAGCCTCCTCTTCTCCAGGCTGAATAATCCAAGTGACCTTAGCTCCAAGTTCCTCATAAGTCATCCCAGAGGAAAACAATTTTCACAGCAAATTTATGAGTTAATGTACCTTATAAAAGCTAGAAGGTTCTTTCACCCAACATTTTTCCACTTTTCTATTTCTGGACAATCTCATCTTTTGAGGATTATTTTTTCTTATAGGCTCTATCAATGAAAAGCAGTATCTAGTTTAAGGAGATATAAAGTCCTATTTACTGAACTCTGTTGTGCATTTAGCAAGGTTAGTTATCCAGCCTGCTTTTGTCCTATTCACAGATTTTGGAATGTGTACTGAAGTACATTTTCTACAGTTGTGGCACTGAGCAACAGCAAAAGTAAATCCGATGTGAACAGTAATCTTTCTTGGATGCATTATGCAGATGTCTAAGGGATTCGACTGCAAAAAGGAACATTCCTGCAGGTAAGTGTTTAGAGATGCATAGAGAATAACGTTTGCTACATTATTCACTTCGAACAACAGAAACAAGGAGTGTAGGATGGGATAGGCTTTTTAGGTAACAGAATCCTGTCCCTTTCTCTGCTACCTGCCAATATATAATAAATTAGTTACCTGTACTATTCACGAGAGTCCTGATTTTGAGTTGTATCACACCTCCATTTCTTTACATGTAAGCAGCTTAGTGACAGTTCCAAAGGCAGAATGTTCCAACGAAAACACCCTGGAAGCAGATGAATGTACTTGTGGTACAGTACAACAGTTCCTCCTTCCCCCAAGCACATGAGAAATTTCTGCTTGGGAGAATTAAGTATGCTTTGATGTATGGAAAAGAGCACGAAGAGGACTGGATCCCACCAGATAAAATAGGAGTGTGTGGAACTTTTAAGGATGAAAGACAAGCCATATAAAAATGTTGTGGAAAACAGTAATTTTGTCTGGTAACTGAAAAGTAAGTTTCTGAGCTTGAAGCTGAACTTCTCTAATGTGTGCTGGTGACAAAAGGCTTGTCTCTCCGTAAAGATGTACTAAAATGAAATGCTATGAATATTATTATCCTGGAAACTTCAGAGGTCAAAGCTGGTGGTAAGTTCAACGGTTTATGGAACGAACTTACTTGGCAGTGCTTTAGAGACCTGTGCCAGAAGAGTGTGGTGAAAAAGAATATAATATATCACTGTTTTCTAGTTTTTATGCTAACTTCTCCCTTCACTGAACATTCTCAACAATCTCACATTCACCAAACATCCTCGTAGGATCCCTGTTTCTACATATATTAGCTAGTCTGTATCTAGAATATGAGGGATTAACTTTTAAGTTATTTTTGTTTTTTCTAAAGATGTATCTGGAGCTGCATTGTACCCTACTTTATGAAGAGAAGTGTTCCAAACAGTAAAGCATTCTGTGGAATGAAGTTTTCTGGCAAGCTCTATTTTGTAATTATTGTTTCACATATCAGTTATCGATCCTGTAACAATCTAGAAGCACCTGCTAAGAATGCTACCATAGCACAGTCTCATGAGAAGAGACAATTGTAGCTTTGCCATTCCTTGTGAGAAGGAGGAATACATGCTCAGAATTGTGTAAGGGAAATCTTTTCTACTACTCTTTTATAATTGAAGAATTGAAAGAACTACACCTGTTTAACTGTGAATTATCATGGTAATTAATAATTTATTTTTTTTTTTTCATGGATGAAAATAATCCCAGAAAACCAAATATTCAAACTTGTTGTCCTGGAAATGTGTTATGCTTCTTAAGGGGAAGATAAAAAATTATTTTAAATGCAGAAAAAGTTAAGACTGCTTACACATGTGCATAGTCGCATCAAGCTCCAATTTCACCCTGTGCTTTCCGGGTTATTTGTGCTGGGGTGGAAATTGTGTTGAGTTTAGCTTTTCCTGATAGAGCAATTATTTTTTAGGTTTGGTGTTCATACTTGCTTTTAAAGAATTAAATTCAAGCTGCAGTTGAAGAGGCAAAAGCCACCTGGCCTTTTCCCCCCATGTTTAATAAATTAGAATTGAACCCTGAGGGTAAAACTAATAAATGGAACATAAATGTAAAATTATGCTACCCTGCAAAAACAAATGCGCTGTGCCAAGAAATCCATTAGCTGAATTTCCTATTTTCTCTTTAAACTCTTAGTGTTCAAGGGACATGGGGGGAGGGGAGGCGGGGGGTGGGGAGCAGACCAGGATAGAGTACTCGGAATTACAATACTATAGGAACTGTAGTTTCCAGCCCTAGTTCTGTAAACTCATCCTGTTTTTACAAAATTGTGATTACATTTCCTTAAGCATTTTTAGGGGATATTAAACAAAAGATAAAGAAATATACAAAGACACAAACCCCTGAGTGTTCGGATAAACAATTATCCTGTTTCTTTTTTCGATCTATGCCAGTCTTCTTCCAAGACAATCTGACACAATAAACATTCCAAGGCTCAGTACATCAGAATTTTCAGCTGCATTAATGTAGAATAAATCTGAGTACACAACCCTAATAAAAAGAGATACAATTTGTACAGAATAACCAGAGTTTGAACTCCCAGCTCTCTTAGTGTGGTGAATTTTAAAGATTGTTTCTTTTTCCGTTGCTGCTTCTGAAGAATTTTCCTCATAAAAGACAATGTAGGAAGCTAGTATTTCTGGTACCCAGGATACTGCAGCATCCTGGACAATTAATTATAAAATATTGCTCTAGATCTGTATCGCTTTTAATTGTCTCCTTCACAATTTGTGATACTTCACCTACACTCATTACAAAAATATCTTTGTTTTATATATTATAGGGATCTTTTTTTTCCAAGTTAAATTAAATTATTGTTCTATCAACTATGTAACTGAATTAAGTTTTTTTAAGAATGGTTAAAAATACCAGTTTTTTCCTACCTATTCCACTAATATTGTGCATCTGTAAATTTCTCCGGTTGTATAGCTATATCTTAAAAAAATTGAACCATACTAGTTCAGTCTTCATCTCTGGTACAAAATGCCATTATTTCTTTTTCATATTGCCGTTTACCATTCCTTTTTTCCTAACTTGTTTGTCATAAATCTTACTTCTGACTGTGTGGTTAGTAATGCTTCCTTTAAAACCTTTTTTCCAACGACCCTGTCAAAAACAATTTGAAGGTTCAACTTAATTGTATTTTTTTTTTCCTTTTGCACATCTTGTCTTAACCTTCTGAAAAATAAGAATACATGCTTTTATAGAACTCGTGCTCAGTGACACTTTTAACTGAACTACCTGATATTTTCATGTTTTGCTGTTATTATGGCTCACTTCCTTAGTGCTGAAGTAAACACCTTTTTTAATCTTTTGCACTCATTATTTTCCAGTCTGACCACTTTCCAAATACCTAGAGAAAAGCACACTGCACGTTTATCTGAAATTAAGGATGTCATGTTACACTGACTCTGTCTAACTCTTTCTGATTTACTACTATTAAATTTTAACTCTAGAAGCATACATTTCTTCCAACAAAATCTTTTAAACTTATGTAAGGTTGACTTTTTTAGTTTTATTTTCATGGTTACCAAGTTTTGATCTGTTCTGTCTTGATCTTTTATGTATGATTTCAGAAATTAATTCCATGATATCAAATCTATTTATGGATACAGCTCTCTGGTGCTTAGCTACCTATTGAGGTTAGCCTTCAACATATGGAAATTAGATTTATTGCTACTGAAAGGTTTGTATTCCTCTGATAAGCGAAACCTTTGCTGTATTTGCGGCGTGTTAATAGGACAAAGTTCCTTTATCATTCCAGCAGCATTCTTGGTCCTGGAGAGGAGGTGCTGGCTTTTCTTGGAGATTAACAGCTTTGTGTTTTGACCCAGGCTATTTTTGCCCTGCATTCTGCTAGTTAGAAAAAAAAGTGTGATTGTGTAAAAGATTTAAGCAGAAGCTAATGTATCTGTACTGATTGTTTGACACTTCACCTTTAAATGTTTTTCTTAAAATCTTTCAACCAAGAGTTTTCTTAGGGTTTGGTTTTATGTCAGTAGGAGTCACCAGTAGAATCCATTGAGCTACCTTTGATTTCACATCTTCTACTAATTCACTTTATGAAAACTCTGAAAATGTTCTGTCATTGCAATCTGTGCTCTCAAAGGTACTAAAACTGAAATAGCTGGTACAGGGATTTTATTCAAGTCATGATAGCTGAAAACTCATGGGTGCCTTCTGTTTACGTAGATACCAAACCATGTCAGTTATATAGAGCAAGAATGCTTCAAAAGGATCTTGAATGCATTATAGCTTTTACATGACTGAAAGCTAAATTTAGAACTCATTTTAAAAAAGAGAATGATCTGGTCATTTTGATAATCTGTAGTAGACCTAATTAGCAAAAAAACCCACCTGCAATACTTAAGAGAATTAAAGTTAATATTTAAAACTGTGAATAACAGAATTAAAAGAGTTTACCAACGCATCTGGGAAAGTGTTTCAAAGAAAGAAGATAAGAAAGGATGAAATTTCAAAATGATGCATAAATGCATGACTTGGATGAGATACAGTTTCATATGACAGAAGCTGTGGAGGAAGAGATGTTTGCACCGACAGTGACCATATTGTGTGCACATACTGCTTTAGAGAAACAGAAAACTGAGGACTCCCTCAAGACCCTTCTTAACAGGAACAAGCCTTTGTTTGTAGCACAGCAGCTCATGAGCTCTTGACCTGTAATTTAAGACATATTTACGGTGAACAGAGTTAATTTTACATCATCTAGTCAGTTTTTTACCTTAAACTGTACTGTATTTCAGAATCGGTGCCTGAATGATGCATTGTTTCTTAAAAAAAGCCACACACACAGAAAAACCCAAAGCGTATGTATTTTCTAAAATACTTTCCCACTTACCTTGACAACATGAACACACAGTGTCTTGGGACTTGCTGATTTAATTCGTGAACATGGTCCCTGTTAATTCCTGTGGAGGTTAATTTTATTCTATTTTATTCTATTAATTTTATTCTAATATCCTTATAGCTGGCTTATTTTTAAATTTTCTCCTTTTTGCAGCTTAATATTTTTTATTTGAAATTTATTTTTTTTCCTTAGTTCACAGTTCTTCCACCAGCTCCACTTATGCCCTCATGAATAATTTGCACCCATGTTGAGGGAACTGCCTCACACCAAGACTACGGACTGTGAGCAGAAGTGTAAAAATTGAAGCTTAAAACTGGAACAAGTCAGGAAGTAGCAGCTGCACACACGTGAGTGGGCACAGCCTTCAAAAACATGAGAAATGAAGAGACTATGCAGGGACAAGTAAGTATTCAATACCTTGATGCTTCCTCCCTGCTACACCAAGTAATAGAAGTGCATCACTGGTGCAGAGCTGACTTTTATGTGTCGCTTCAAGCCATCACAACATTTTAGTCTGGAGAGCTTGGCTTTCACCTTGTTATTTTAGTCAGAGGTCACTGGCTTTAGTTGTTCCTTCATTATGACTGCACAGAGACAAAGGTTTATATTTTGTCATAATCATAAATTTTGCCATAATAATATCAGAAGTCTGAGCTCTTGCTTTATTTTTGAAAGGAAAGATGGTAAACAAAATGGAAGAGTCCTAGGAGGTTTTTTATATTCCATCTTTCTGATAATTACATCTGTCCAACTAATTTGTGCAAAAGCCTTTCTTGGAGCTTCTCTAGAAGAGACTAAGTCCCTTCTCCCTGGGGCAATGCGGGTGGTTACTGTCATGTTTGGGTTGAGCGGAGGGCTATAAGCCTGGTTACTGAACACACATGAGCAACATTTAGTGTCAGCCTTGTGTCACAATTGACTGCACAGAGCCTTAGGCAGCTGGTATTTCACTGAAGATATTTTATGGGATAAATCTTCTTTAGGTACCAAACAGGCAGTTGTTTCTAATGGTCTCAGAAGTGGGTCCTTCAGATAGGCTAAAACTGTAATGGAATACATTGTAATCATTTGAGGTGTCAGTAGCAATTAAAATTATATCACTGTATAGTTGTTGAAGATATCCAGCATTTTAAAGATTTTACATGTGTTTTATCAAATAAAATGTTATTTTGAGTTCAAATTCACAGATCAGGAATTAGATCCTTCTGCAACAGCAAGCCCCCAGAATAGATGGTTTGGTTAGGTTATTTGGTTTCTTGATGTTGTCTATTTGTGAGTTGTTTTTTTTTTTGGCTCTGAACTATTTTACACAATCTCTGAGGAGCCTAGAGTACAGCAGTGTACCAGTGTGTGCAGTGCACTACAGTAAAGCCCCATGAACTTCTTGTAGTCCCTGGCTCTACCAGAAGGATTTGTTACTGTCACATTTTAAAACTGTATGATGTATTTCACTGTACCCAAGCAGCATCTTCTATGTGAAAACAGGATAGAAGAGCTAAAGATAGCAGTAGAATAAAAACTGATGACTAAATTTAATTAAAATTGCTAAGTGCATGCTGAATACCAAATTGAATTAAACTTAGGTTAAGAAATATACATACCAGTCGTTGAAAAGAACTCTCAAGTTAATGATAGAGATGTAAAATAAAAATATTAGAAATAATGTTCATTGATTGTTTTTCACTATGTGTTAACAGAAACTCTCAGAGTAAAATAGGAGAGCTTGGAATGTATGCTCACCAGAAAAACAGGACAGACTTACTGATCTTTCTTTTTAAGGACTTTTATGGAAAAAAAACCCATATTTTTTTAATGTAGTGTAGTTACATGTTCCAGATCTTTTATTGAAAAACATTCAGATGTAAAATAAATCAGTAGACTATGTAATAAAATCAAGCTTTATAATGCAAAGAAAAAGACAACTAATCTCTCTAACACCAGAGATTCTAATGGTCTTTTCTTTTAAAATTATAAAATACTAAATTTAAATATTTATGGCCTTGGTGTCTAAAACTAATCCCCAAGCCTTGCCTGTCAGCTTGCTGAACTCTGAAAAAGACAGATACTCTTTGACCCTCTGGATTATTTGTCCTGGCTGAATGGTAAAAGAAAAAATTGCAGTATACGTGAAAGCCAGCTATAGTTGCAGTACAATCATGGGGATCCACAGGCTGGTAGCTGTAGTTTGCAATGACTTAAAAAAGGAGAAAAAAACTTTAGAAACTTCCTTTTAGGTATGGAAAAAATCTAACCTAACAACAGTCAGCATTTATTGACCCTTTCTGTTAAACTCCTAGAACAATTACTTTTCTCCACTTCTGAATTGTACATGAGAATGCACATTCTATTTTTTTCCCCACCAGGTATTTTATGCTTGCTTTTAGAATATTCCACCATACAGTACCACCAAGTACATAAAAGTGAAGAAGCAAAAAAATTTTTACCTGAGAACAATGGGCATACACAAACACACATTTATTTTTTTATATATGTGTGTGTGTATGTATATATATTTTATTTACGTGTATATCTGCCTAACACAGGGTTATATTTCTTGCAGTTAGTATTGGTTAGTATTTAGAAAGCCTTCCAGGCAGGCTTTCTAAAGACCACTGATTGCTCCCAGCCCCTTTGAATCTTTTCTGCTCCTGCCATAGGTCATCCAGACCAGTAAAAACTTTTTAAATTGCATGGGGAAAAAAGTTCCTTGAAAATCAAATGCTTCATTTCCAAGAACTCTATTTTGTCTAGAAAGAAGAATCTTTGTTATCTCAAATTTTATAATAGTGTTTTGATTAAAGACATCCAAAGCCAAAAGAAGGGCTTATAATTCCTTCTCTCACCCCACCCCTGCTCTCTCTCCCCCACCCTCGTTCTCAACTGTAGATATCACTATTTGTGTCATAACAACACAATGTTATGCTTACCTAGTATTGCTGTTTCTGAGGCTGCCTACAAAGGTGATTCAAAGATCTGAATTATGTAATTTCACTATCTTTATTTTATAACTAAAAATCTACTCTATTATGGTGTCTGGGTTAATTTTTTCCCCATCTGTTATCTCCTGTACTTGTCAAATTTGTTGTTCTTTCCATCTCTCTTCCTTAGGCATTCAGCATTCACCTTGCTAGGAAGGGCAAAACATGGAATAACTCTGGCCATCCCAGCTCATCCAGGTTACATGAAAAACAGGTCAGGTACATGCTAAGGTTCTGGGATAGATCTTGAGATTTGTTCTCTCCCACACTCAGGGTTGCAAAGTTGCTTACAATGTTATTTAAGCTTGTGCTTGAAATCAAGGTCCACTCCCTTCTTGATTGAAAATCTTAGATTCAGTTGTAGCTACTGTTCTTTCTACTCTTTATACCAGAAGAGGAAAATGTTAGAAATAGTGAGACTCAGCTGGGTCCCTTTTCTTATTTATGCTAGTGATGCTACTGCTGGTCAAGCAATAGGCTAATTAGCTTGTATTCTTTCAAAATGTATGGTCTGTTTATGACTAGATAGATTGCTCTTCTGCAATATTTTAGCATCTTCATAAATGTAATGATTGCAGTTGCAGATTAAAAAGACAACATAGATAGGGCAGCTGTCTCAGTTGTGCATAATTTTTATGCATGCTATTAGTATAAACATGAACAGCCACTCATTTTTGAGACAAAGGGACAGAATGCACTAAATACGTGTCAGGCTCAAGGCTGTGGAGCTGTGCTATACTAACAAGCCTGGTGTTGCTTCCTTTAGCTGTAGCTCTTAGTACCTAACAGCAGTGCTTACTTTTGCCTTTGTTTACACAATTTAATCCCATTTTTAAAGCAGATCCAGTTGTATGCCTCAAGTTTTTGTGGCTGCTTTTGTATTTTTTACTCCATTGATATGTCTTCATCACATACTGGCACACTGAAAATACTTTGACTTCAAAAAGAGAAAACTACAATGATTTGCTCACTATAGAGAATCCTATATATTTCAGGTGGTGTGCCATCAGTAGTCTTCTCTTAGACTTCAAATACTCAAAGCATAATAAATTTTACTTAAAGGAATCAGAGGTGTGTTGGCATAAGTTCAGTATCTTCACATTTAAAATTCAGGGAAATTTGTAGCTACATGAGATCTCTACATCACTACATCACAGTGTTACTTGAATCCTTCAATTAAAGATTAAATACTCTGCTGTAATAACCGTTTACAGCCATTTTAGCACTGTAATCTAACAAAAGAGATAACTGCTTGACAAGGTTGTAGTATAGTAACTATAGTCTTTAATGGCCAGGAATGTTAATCATTTATATTATTTTGACAGTACTTTTGTTTCTTCAGTTTTGGTAGCAGTTTTAAGTATGAGGTGAAGAGCCCTGGTTTGTAAGGATCTCTTCTGATACCAAATTAACATTTATTTGGTGGTAAGCATGTTAGGAAAATAAGACTGGATGTTTCATTACACTGTCGACCTAAAGCAGTTGGGCACATGACTATCTAGGACCAAATTTTAAATTTCTTTAGCAGTGAAGTACTCCAGTACCACATGTACTGTAAAACCACTCCCTGTAGTGTGCCATGCACAAAGGCGATGGCTTGAATTAAGTGGCATTTATTAATTCCAGCATGCCCAGACACCCAAGCTCAGAACATGTCCCTTGGTATTCCTCACCTCTATTTTCTGCATTAGAAGTATCATAAGAATATCTGAAAATAGTTGCCAGTTTCCTTTGATTTCAATTTTTTAAGGTAGTAAATGATTATTTTTTTCATTTTGGCATCTTAGAAGTATTTTAATAGTAGCCTATTTGTTTGGTGTATTCTTGGGAACAAGGCAAACAAAAGCTGCTATCCTTTCTTGCTGGAGCATATTTTTAAGCTCGTACCAGGAGTGGAGCTTTATTTCCAAGATTAACTCTGGTTTCCATAAGAGTGGTTTTCTGTGATTACTTTTTTACTTCGTTTCTCTTCAGGTAATTTTCTACAGAACCCAAAAGGCACATGTTGGAACTCCAGATCTGAAACTTTGTATAGCTTTTTGTTATGAGAAACTGATCTTTATTTTCTTTAGACTTCACTGGTAAAAGCTTGGATTCTGGCTTACAAAAGCTCGGAGCTTTATGTACCAACATTAAAGAGGCATGCTGCATAAAGATGCAAGTTCTCTTTTACTGGAAATAACAATTTATTTTCAATTTTGTTTAGAAATCTGGGCATCCTAAGACATCAGAAAATACATGGTAAATTCTTTTCCTGCTTCACGTACGGATTTCTGTCCTTAACAGTCATGAAAATGTTAGTTTTTATTATACAATTGAAAATCAGAAGGGATAAGCATTTGATAATAACCAATTACCTGTTGATCTTAACAGTGGATTATTTTGCTGGTTTCAAATTTTATCATGCATTGAAGTAATAAATATGAGAACTCTGGATCAAAAATACAGCATGATTTTTATCAGGGTCGTAAGAGATTACATTAATCCTAGAAAAAGATTTTTTTACCACAATGGGTAGTGATAAGTACATTTACCTGATACAAATTTAAAAATCTTGTGGATCCAATTGATCATTTTCCAATATAGATGTTTTCAGAAGAGCACAATGATATGGATGTGTCAAATATCTTTGTTTTCTGGGCATTCCAGGGTATATAGAACTGAAAAATATCATCCTCCTACTGCTGTTATGCTTACTTATTCCATCTGGCATCCATACTGCCTCATTAGAAGAGGTTTATTCACTTTAGTTGGTGGACAGTATTTTGCAATGACTAGCTCTTTTCCAGGTGAATGTGCTGAATGCAAACTCAGCCAATTGGATCTCTGATTATTTAGCTCTATTGAGCAGGAGATTTTTATTGCTTAAATGGTCATAACTTTCTCTTTAAAGTGACATGAAGGACAAATTTGATGAACAGGTCTCTAGAAAAGCAGGTATGTCTACTATCTGCTTTGTCTTTTCTTCAGCAGTAATTTATCACCCAGATGAGAGCATGGTGTAAAAAGAAGGAATCTTTTAAATGTTAATATTAAATCAATATTACTATTATTCAGCTTTTAATAGGTGAGAAGTAATATCTGGTCAGTTATTATTAATGCCACTGTTGATTAGCCACATGAAAAAATAGGTCCCAAATAATAGTACACTTTTGCTGTTGTCACAAGTATCCTGACAGAAATTTAAAAAGCAAATACTGAATTGCTGTGTTTTATGGTTGCTAGATTACCATAATAGCTTTGAATGCATCAGTGAAGTATGTAACAAAAAGATTTGCAAGAAAAATGAAAAAAAAACCCCCGCAGTGTTTTCTAGAGTATTTATAGCCTTGATCTAGAAATATTGTAAATATCAAGGCACTGAAAAAGGCACCCGAACAGCAATACTGTACACTCACATCTTTTCCACATTCACTGAATAAGAAAAAGCTTTGAGGCAAAATGATGCTCAATATTCATATGCAGTCTTCACCAGCCAGAGCAATAGCCGGAGCTACTCTTGCATTTGCATGTGTTCTAAATGAAGGAGAAGCAATTGGGGTTTTTATTTAAGTCTGTGCCATGACCAAACTTTGTCTCTTGCATTGATGCCAAAAAGATTTTATTTGGCTGAAACACCAGAATCAGAGCTACACTTTGTCTATTGTCTATATTTTACTATTGAAAAATAGTAACTTTTGTAAGCTGATCTCTAAGGAATGTCTTCTTACTTGATTTAGGCACAAATACAATAGTTCAGAATTGAATCAGGTTTCTAAAAATAAAACATTTGAATAATAATGTATAACTATGCTTAGTTGAAATAAATAGCACTTACCATTTGATTTTTAATATATTGATGTAAAAACCTCCACTTATTTCTAAGATTATATTTTAAAAATTAATAACCCAAAAACACATTCTAAATGAACTATTCTTTCATTTTTAACATGGAAGACTTTGGACTAGAATGAAAGAACATCACTTCAGAAATAGATAATTTAAATTTACATATAAAAATTATTTATGAGTATATGCATATATATTTATAATCTTAAAATAATATATTGTAATATTCAGTCACTGATAAGAAAGAGATTTGGTGATTAATATTTAGGCTTTTATTCTGAATAAATACTTCAACATTTTGAATTACCTATAGAACAACCTCAATCTCAAACAAGTTCTTGTACTCTTGAACAAGTCTCAAAAATAAATTCACATTTCCCAGGTCATGAAGTCCTTTTATGAATATAATTAATTCCTGATGTAAAATTGTATCATGAAAACATTTTTTAACTGATGTGTGTGGTAAAGCTGGTATCACTCTCCACCCCAGTGTCTTGGGTAAGCTAGCAGCAGGGCAGCTGGCCCAGGAAAGCAGCCACCTTAGTGTCTGGGTATAGTAAGGATATTATCTGCTTCCCAGGTGCTCAGCATCCTCTCTATTTCAGTTTTTGCTGATCATTGGGATGCTGACGCAGTGCCAAGAAGTTCATCTTCTTAAGTTGAAGAGAGTAAGAGAATAAGTGCTGGTGCTGTATCAATAAAGGTAGTAGTCATTAGCAGATTACCACGAGGCTTAATGCCAGGTTAAGCATGTGGTTATATGGTCTTTTTTTCCTCAGTAGAGCTTCCCTGGCACAATCATTTGGCCAAGAAGCTGCCTGGGACATGCCTTGGAGGCTCAGGAGATTGTAAGTGCATTGAATGGGTTGCTGGCACCTAAACAGGCACTGCTGCCTTACAAAGGCAGCAACAGAAGCAATCAGAGGATGTAGTGTCATTGCAGAAAAAATATGGAAAATCCTTCCTACCAACGTTTCTTCCTTATACTAGCTCGTTTAGACTGGCCAGAAAGAATACTTTGCAGGCTCATAGAGCTGCACCACTTAGTGTGGGGCTGGCACTGCAGGCATCCTGCCCACAGCAGAAGGCAGCTGCTAAACCTGCCATTTGCTAAACCTGCAAAGCAGAGACAGAGAAAGGTATTAAAATACAAAAGTGGGAAGATGAACTACTAATATTTGCATCCTAGGCTTATTTTGTGACGGCTGGGAACCTGTATCTCTGCTGAAGGATGCTGAAGGATGTTCCCAGCTTCAGCAGCATCCCGTCCCCTTCTTAGAAACAAGGTCTGTTTCCAGATATCTGAGAGCTTAGGTAGCTTATGTAGCTTGCAGCTACATACCTCAACTGGTCAAGTATGATTTACACAGTCAATGAAACTATTTAAATTTTTGCTGTGATTAGAAAGGAAATATCTGTGTAGCTAAACTTTTCCTTATAGATACACAGATATATACATAACCCAGGGAGTATTGATAACATTATTTCTTGCTTGTTTGCACAGGAAAGATACTGAAAGGTTTATATTCACATATGAGTATAACACAAATACACGTAAGAAGTAAATTTAAAAAGTCAGTATATGCTCCTTCTTTCTCCCTCCCTGGCTTGGCTCTTTTGAACCTGTAAGATAAACAAAAGCCAGACTTTTGCCTATGAGTCATCAGAAGGAGCTCAGACAAATCTAAAAGCCTTCCAGAAGTGATAGTAACATATTGACATTGGCAAAAACACTTAGGAATTTTCTCAGTGATGCCAAATATTTAAGGCCTGTCCAAAGGCAAGCATGTCGTCTCTATTGAGAATATGTCATAGTTTGATATTTTATTGTTTTCTGTGAAATGGCCATTTCATATACTGCTAGAAAAATAAAAGTCATTGTTAAGATAAAAAAATCCAAAACTTTAAGTGAAAAATGATAAAGTAGTTATCAACCCTGTGTTTTATATAATAAAATATAGTAAGCTTTACTGCCTGTGTGTATTCTATTATGCAGCATGAGTGATAATATTTTTCAGCCACCTCTGTAAACACCAACCACAGAAATAAAGTATCATATTTTAAGGATTTTTAATGCTTTCAACATTAGCTGTCAAACATAGAGAGAAAACTTGTTGAGAGAAATATCTGTTAATGGGTGTGAGGTATAGAAGGATCCTTTATTTCTACATTAACAATGTTTTAAGTTATTTTAGAGGTTAGAGTTATAAATTTATGGGTAAATCACTTAGAAAACTAATCCGTGGTGCTTAAACCAGAGCAACTTCCAGTTCTGTAGGGTCAGTAGATAACATTAGATAATAATGCAGGTCACACAGTGTATGAATTACAGGAGCCACCCCCCATGTTTTAATCTTACATGTCTGTCATTACAACTGTTTCCTTTGTAATTTTAATTTAATTTAATTTGTTTCTTTGTTTGCCAATGGTGTCTAATATCTGCTTGAATGTTTTAGCTGTTAAATTATTGAAATACTAATTTACTGTAGTAGAGAGCTACTGTTGTAATTTTATCAGGGAAATTTGAAATCTCCTTTGAAAGAAGCAGCACTTTCTGTAGGCAAGGTTTTGTCGTCTGATAAACGTGGACACATATGAATATACATGTATATTCTCTTTAAACTGGTCACAATATTTTTGTCTGCATAATCCCATCCCATACAATAAAATGTATTTGCTGCAAAATAACCTCTGTCTACTACAGAATGCTATTCTGTGGTAGGAGCAGTATCTAAATGATGGTTTGATTTATATTCCCATCACTTAACCTCTTAGAAAGAAAAATAAAAACTCCCAAATGCTAAAAAAATTTGTAACTTGCAGCTAAATGGCCACTTTAAAAGCTTTTTTCTCCTTTATTAAGAGTTCACAAAGTTTGTATTTCATTGTGTAACTGAAGGTCAGTGTGACTGAATAACTTCTAGAGTGCAGCCATTAATGTGCCAAACAGTGCCACCATGGAAATACAAGCATCATTCGGTGTTCTGGCTTTTTAAGGTATATTTGAGCTAATTGGAGCCTCACACTTGAGCTGGAACCAGAGCAAAGAGGGATAAGAATGTGATGGGGAGGGAGGGATCCTACATTTTAATAAGTAGTTTCCAAAATGATTCTTCCAGCTGTTTGTAGAATTGAATACCCACTTGATGTGTCAGGAAGCAGCAGGCACAGACTGCTTTGCAGGGGAGGGTGAGCTGCGAGTAGAGAGTGGCAAGCAAGGCAGCCTGTCTTTTTTGAACCCTATAGAGTTTTCGTATTGTTCTTCATAGAATTAATAAATGAGAGAGTTATCTAATGGCAGGTGTTATGAAGATTATATGAGAGAGATGTATTTAAAATCTTGTGAAATTTTGTTTTCTGTTTTACCCTTTTATTTTTGGTGGTAGCAATTCATGCTGCTAACATAAACAGTTCCAGCAAAACTTGTCACTGCAGAAATCACATGTACCTGAAAACAGACAGTATTTCTATATGGACATGTCACCTTTTACTTAAAAAGGTTCCTCATGAACCATAAAGCATGGAAGTTTGACATATGGTCTGTATGAGTGAGGTTTTATTGGGGAAAAAATTAATCTAATTTTTACATGCCTTTGGGAGAATTAGAGGATTTCATTATTGTAATGTGAAAAATCCTGCTCATTATCTATCATTTTATTAACTCATTATATTATGAAGTACATATTTTTCTTACTGCAACTTGAAACATACTTTCTTGAAGAAATAAGTGTACTCTAATATCCTTTCTTTTGATGCATCAAAATGGTTTAATGGACAAAGTCTGGTGGTTAAAAACAAGTCCTTTCAGTAGCTATGTATGCAAGTGAATCAATTAATGTGAGGTTAAACATGCATATATCTTTGGTGGACTAAAGGAGGATGAAATTACTAAATACCCAATTGTTAAGATGAAACTGTTCCCTTTCAATGCTTTCCACCCCCCCAGCCACATTTTTTTCCGAAGTTTTGTTGTGGTTTTTTTTTTTTGTGTTGGGTTTGTTGTTTTTTTTAATGGCAGGGAGTGAGGTGGGGTTTTTTTCCCCAATTTGGTGGAGTGAGAATTGGAAGTGCACCTATTTTTATTTAATGAACCAGGTGATTTTTAACTAATGCTTGATAGGTTTTTTTTCTGTTTAACAAAATGCTGTAGACATTTTTTCCTGTGATATTTCTGATGTAGATAATTATTCAGTGTAGTTTGTATTTAGTTAACAAATATTGTATCAGTTTTGAATGAAAATTATTTTATAGACAACCAAGAGGTAGCCTTCTCAGGATGGACATATTCAAACTATGTAATGGAACACAATCAACATTTTGGGAAACTCCTGAAAACTCTTTGCTTTATTAACTTGGATATTTCTAGAGACTCAGTTAGAAACTGGCTTCAGTTTAACAGCCTACCCCATATGTATCACACATTGGTGTCCCTACTCCTGTTAAAAAGAGGCCTGTAGTGGTTATAGATGTTTGTTATGGTGTTTGTCACCAGTGTTAAGGTCATTCAGACATAGTAAGGATATTTTTGCTCTGCTAAAGCTATTCTTTCTAGTTTAAAGCAAACAAACAAACAAAAACCAAACAAACAAAAAAACACAACAAAAAAGCTCAACCCCCCAAAACAGAACAAAAATCCACTCATGCCCAAGCCCTAAAAAGTTAGTGTTCCTTTAAGAAGTCTTCAGCAAAATAGACCAAACATAGATCACTTTACTTTTGAAAAGAGTCTCAGAGGAATGCTTCCTATGAGAAATCCTATGAGAAAAAGACACTTTCTGTTTCAAACTAGAAAATAGTACTTAAAAAATGCAGTGGATGTGCCTGTTCCCTAGCCAGCAGTTGCTAACAGAGCCACATAGCTTACCAGTAAATCAGGTTGGAGAATTCTCTCCAGCTAAGCACAGCAAATTCAGCTGTAAAACTGAATTTCTCAGTGAATATTTCTCTTATTGGTATATGATTCTCACATGGGAGCTCAGCATTAGCATTCCCCCTGGGTGCAACATCTTCACCATTATGACAGTATAATATAATATATGGTATAATACAGACAGAAAGGGTGCTGCACAATAAATTTATAATACTGCTTCCACAACACTAGCATGTTTTTTGAGGCCAAACTGTTCAAATAACCATCCTAGTTATACCAATTGGGGTATTTTCCCTTATTAAAAATATTTTGCCATCTGGTAATATTCTTACACAGTATAAGCTTCTCAGGTTCTGTAAATGGCTCTTATTCTTTCTTCCTTCCACCCCCCACCCCCCCTTTTTTTTTCTTTTCTTTTCATTTTTCTCTAGTGTCACTCTAGAATTATAGTTTCCCCCTACATTCCTGCCTATTGCTTGGCTGTTACTAAAACCATAGTTCATGGAGCAACACTATTAACAAGCCTAGGCAGGTTATTTCTGAGTAGTCAAAGGAACACTTCTTGCCATCCTTTGTTAAGAAACAGGAGCAGGAAGTCTAGTTCTAAGTACCTTTTGTTGTTGGAGACCCTAGGCAGATGATGAATAGAAGCAGAAGGAATAATGACTTGGTAATAACTGAGTAAAAACTTAGTAGGTGCGAATACCTCAACCTCACCTCAGAGTGCTTTTTTACTTTAAAATGCAGCATCTGTCTACTCCAATAGGTACTGTGTCCTAGTAAACTCCCAATGGTTTTGTTAAGGATAAGTCTGTTTGAAGACAGCACTAATCAAAAAATCAGGGAGTGATTGATTGTACTGCAGATTGATAGTTTTTGGCCCAGACTGGGTCTGGGGTAATTCTGCTAGGTTTCTCCAGGATGAGAGAGAGAAAGATGCTACCAGGGTTATTTTCTGCTTTCTGCTCCCTCTCCCTACTCTCCTATCATGCTTTCTTAACTGAAACCTCTACATACATCTATGCCAAATCCCTGGGTATGAAGCTTATAAACACTGCCACTTTCTTGCCATAAAAAGACCACTCAGAGTTGCAACATAGCTTGCTTTTAGAGACTGCAAAATAAAACTCTATTCCTATCATAAACACACCAACAACTGTCTCTTCGGGCCAAAGTAGCAACACAAGCAGATCAGAGGTCCTCTGGGGCCTTTGTACCACTTGTCCTCAAGTTCAGTCATTGCTCCTTGGATCAGATGCTCTTAACAAACTTCTGGTAGCAATGGTATTGCAATAGCTGATGGCTTGTACTGTGCACGTGATTTGTTCAACTCCACAGCTTTCTTAGAAGACATAAAGAGTAAAAGGCTCGTTTAGTTAATGCTTTGAGTTGATGACTGGATTGTGTAAATCACGTGTGTGTTGCACGTCTTTATCTGATCGTTGAGAAATAACTAACAGTATTACTCATTGCCAAGTTAGTAGATTAATTACCAGTTGTTTAATTATGATATTTGCATGACCACTTCCATCAGTCCAGAAAGATGTAAGGGTTTTCTTTGTGAGTACAGTTACTTCTGATAGTAGGTGTAAGTATTAGCACATGGCAGGTCTTCCTGTTGTGTGCTAGGTGTCCTAAGAAATTCTAGATGTTATTATTATGTATCTTTTATTACTAATAAAAATATTTAAGGATAACAAGCATTCTAGTCAGTATAAGTTACTAGTATTTAGTATTCTTTATTAAAGGAAAAAAGGGCTTTTTGTATTTTTTAATTTTTTTTTTTACATTTCAGAAAGTAATGAAAGAGTATGAAAGACATTTATATAAAGCTTTTCAAGGCATGGGTTTCCCAAAAAACCTTAGCTGAAATAAACGTACTTCTGGGGTGAAATGTCATCTCCAGCAGCAACCAGAGCAGAGAAGCTAACCCCAATTTAACATAAGAGGAAATGAAGACTATCCATCCAGCTAGAGTCACAGAAAGGGAATTAATTACCCAAATAGATTTTCACTGAGGCTACTGGGCACAGTGATGAAAGATTAATGATGAGTGATAAATGAAATTAAATTTTGTGGCCTCAATAAGTACATTCAAAATTTTAATTAATATATAGATTTGAACTAGATATTTCCTTGGAGACCTTATAGCCATCGTATCTAAGGTCAAAACATCTTAGCATGTGGAAAATAATTTGTCTCATTGCTGCAACAGGATGTAAATGTTTTGCCTATTATGTATTCCTGGAAAGGATTAAAATATAGTAATTAAAGAGAAAAAGAAGCTCTTGATTGTCTCTCAGAGCACTAAGAGGAGAAAATGCCTCTTGAAAACATTTGAAGGCTAGGTGTTAATGAGTTCAGAGACCATCAATTTTAAATTACCTTATAGCACATGGGATGCTGTGTATCTGACATCACTGATTCCTAAATGATAATTGAGTTCATATTTACAGAGCACATAGTAAGGAAGCTTAGCTTGTAGTTAGGGTCTAGTTTTTGTTTGCTTAGCTAATGGTTCCATCCAAATTCAATGTTTTCTATTCACTAATCGATATTAAAAAACTGTATTCCAAAAACAGTAACTAGGTTTCAGAATAGAACTTCCACATTCACAAGCTGCTTCTGCTTACTCTGAGGACATGCTATATGTAATTACTAATTAAAATAATTTTTAGAATATGTTTATTAGATTACCCCCTGACTGATACTGTTTGAAAATGAATACCAGAGAGAATAATGCAGTATTTGTATAAAATGCAAACCAGAATGTCTTTAACACACAGTTAATTGCACACACAAGTTCTGTAACATATCTGTTAACCATTGTGAGTTCATACCTATTAACGTTTATCTAAATAAGTTCAATTTGATTTATTTTGCTAGAGCAGTTTGTATAGGGAATCAACGTAATTTCTTACTCTAAGCTACCATCTGGGAACAAAAAACAAGTTTTGTGTTTAGGTAGATGGGATTTGTGCTACATCACTGGTTTAATCAAAATCAACCATGTAGGAAATAAGGCCAATGCAATTATCTAATTAGTCTTGAAGGTGAGATGGAGGTATAAGCAGAAGATGTGTGTTGGTATGGTCAAGAATTCTCCTACCTTTTGTTCTGATGTAAATCAGAGCAGCTGAGGTTAGCAAATTTGAAACCCTTTTAAAAATGACATGAGAAGAGGATCTGACTTTAAGGTCCTCTTCAATACTAAAAAACTTGCCATGGTAAAACAAAAATTTTAGGCTGCAAGTGCATTCTTGTCTTTTCTGTACAGATTTGTCCCAGCAGCTATGCATCATCAGAACTTCAGAACAATCTCTTTCCTTTAAGGAGAGCAGGGAGTGGCATCTGGCTTTTGGGAAATTTGAGATTTTGGAGAATTCTGTCCACCCTGACTTCTTGCTTAAGAATATTTGCTTGCTTTATGCAAGAGTGGGGCCTGCAACTCCATAATCAAAACAGTTATTTCAGAAGTTGTCTCTCTTTCAGGTGTTGATTACTTTGTATGCAATGGCTTTTATGAATTGGTGACCCTGATTTTGGAAAAAAGATCAGAGAGGTTTATATGTCTCTCAAAGACCAAACTTGTATAGTCATTAAAAAAAAAAAAAAAGTAAGAAAAAAAAAATAAAATAAAAGAGAAAAAAAAAAAAAAGGAAAAAAAAAGAAGTTGATGTATTTTAGTCAAAATTCCAATCTTATTAATTATTAGTAAAATAACCATATTGTAACCAATAGTTTCCCTTGGAAACTCACAATACCTGAAGGGGGTTCTTAATGTTTTTTAGTATGATTTTATTTCATCTTACACACAGAATACTTCTGCCTTAACTGACATCTTTAAAATTAATGAATGGACTGAAATTTTCTCCCCAGGGGTCAAATACCCCCGCTCTCCCACGGGCTTTCCTGGCTCCAGGAAGCCCCCTGTATGTCTTAAATCGGTGAAGGTTGCCATTAAGGCAGAGCACCTGCCGCAGCTGCTGCCTCTGTTCGCTCTCCTCACGGTCAGAGAGCTTAATTGAATATGTATTTTACTGTATGAGAACCTGATTTGAGGATTATTTATGTCCTTTGCCAGTGTCTGGGCACAATCAGATTTATAATGAATTTGCTATTACAGTGCTATATCTGTATGAAGTGTTCTGTTAACTTTCCTCCTCATATTTTCATCAAAAAGAACTTACATTTTTTTGTATATTATGTTTTTGCTTATCAACATTTGCATTTTCCTGGGTTGTCTGGAGTATCTGGCCATGGTCCTCTTTCGTAGTCATTACTATCACAGTCATACAATATAGTATCGTTCAATTACGGAGGGGAAAAAAATGAAAATTGTGTTTCTGGTGAAATATTTGACTGTGAAACCGTGCCAATACAGAGAAAAATATAGTTTTCCAAGTTCTGTTGTGCACATATAGACATCTTGTTTTCCTTTTGTTCTCACCCTCACTTCTACTCCAAATGTGTTCCAAGCTTTTTAAATATAGAAGACTAGCAGCTTCTACATCTTTTTTTAAACTGTAGAAAACAACTTTATTTTAGAAAATAATTATGTGTCCATAAATTATACATTTTCCTACAGTATCCAAGATGGATTTTTTTGTTGCTTTGTGTGCCTTATGATTCCCAGAAGGTGTATATGCAGATCTCTGTTTAGATTTCCTTGTATTCGTACATTGTAGGAGGTACTTAAAAAAGCTGTTTCGGGGATGAGTCAGAGAAAATTTTAAGAAAATCTGGGGACGTGTCTCCTCATACATCCAAGCCAGAGCAAGAAGTGCAAAGGGAAAGGAGGTATCTGCTGAGCAGTAATTAAGTGATGCATCCCTGCACGACTGCAGTGTCAATGACAATGTAGAGCTCCTCAATGGCAGTTTTCAGCAGCCAGCTCTGTGGGTTCATACCCAGCTGCCTCTGGCATGTTTCCCAAGTTTTTTCTTGCAGAGACAGAAGCTTAGAAATTTGGGAATTCTGCCTTGAACATATGTGTTTTTCTTAGGAGCAGTGCTATAGGCTCTGGGAGTTTCAGGACCTCTGCTGCTGTACAGTCCTTGCCCCAGTGGCTCTGACTGGTTCAGCTCCTTGGGGCTCTATTAAAGGCCTGTGGCAAATGGTCTGGCCTTATCCAGCTGTTGGAAATCTCCAGAGATTTTCACAGAGTCAGGGGCAAGAAGTAGATCTCCAGCACAGGATAACAGTTGTCCCATCTTGGTCTGGAAAACGAAACTAAAATAATTTGCCTATTGCCCTGCACACCAGTTTCTATTTCTTCTGTGGAAATTTGAGATCCTAGTTTTTATCATTTGCCCAAACATAAAAGGCAGTTTTTAATGTTAGAGAATTCAGTATTAACTGTTATTTTTATCCTCTGTTCTTGTCATTGCCAACACCTAATTGATTAAAAAAACTCAGAAGTATCTTCAGAAAGAAATTGAACTCCTCAGCCAAACATATCTGTGTCTCACAGACAGAGATTAAAAAATAAGATAAACACCTCTGTGTTTCTTTCCTCTTACCTGTGATGTATTAGTAAACCAATGATATTATTGGTTTTCAGGATGAAGTAAAGAAATGAAAAATTACAGGGCAGGACATTTGTATTAAAGTAGTAAGTGCTTTTCCTTGTATATTCTTCAGCTCATGTTTTGATCTTTCCTAACAAGCTTCGGTAACCTTCATTCAAACCTGTTACTTCCATCTCTGATCAGGAGAGGGGAACAGCTTGTAGGTGTCTTTCTATCTCTGTCTTATCTGCAGCTCTCACACATATAGCTACTCAACACAATTTGACCACTTTTTGGCCATTTTGTTTTACAGGAGACACTGTTATTTTAAAATGTTTTCGTTGCTCAAAGCAGGTAGTTCTGAACCCTTTAATTCACTTTCTCTTTCTTCTTTGATGTTGTTTCAAAGCAGATGTGTTCCTCAGGTTCCTAGTGGCCGCTTCACAAAAATAATAGTTTTCACCAATTTCACTTACCACCTCTCAGTACTTCTATGGGCTGCCAAGGCTTCCCTGGGGTTGTGAACCCTCAGCCTTTAAATTTCAGATAGCTTGCTACCTTGACTGCTTAGACTGTCAAAAGAGCTGTGTTCAAAAGCTGCAGAAATCAGGAGCTTGTCATTTAAAGGAAATTATTTGGTGAGTGCAATTTGTCACTGTCTGCCTTTACATTTAAATTCATTGAAAGACAACATGCAGTGTAAGTACAAAGTTATACAAATTACTTTTAACAATGGTATTGCTGGCTGAGTAACAGTAGAGGAACTTATGCAGAGAAAGAAAAGCATATTATTGTTCTTATTTCTTGAATCTGTGTGATGAGTGAGTCAGCCTTGCTTTGCATTCTTCCATATCTCAGTGATGGCAGGAGGTTGATTTTATCTCTCTCTAACCTCAATTTTCCTATGTTCTGGTGCATCAAAGAGAATAGTGTACAGTTTATTCTATAGGACTGTGGAAGAGGGAAACATTCTAGAATACAATGTGATTAGATGAAAATTAATTACTTTGAAATGTTACAGGTGAATTTGAATTTGTCTGACTATTTATTTGTTTATATGCTAGTAGAAAAAAAATAAAAGTGTTGAAATAAGTATTTGCCTACATCTGGCTTTACATGTAGCAAATGCATATGTAACATTCACTTCTTGTAGTGATTTGTTATACTGCAATGGATATGTATATAGATAGTGTATATATCAAGGTCAGGCAAGCATGGAGTTGTCAAAGATAATTTTCTGCAGTAAAGAAACATAACAAATTTGTTGAGATCAGGGATGCAAACTGTCTGTTGGTTTGCAATAAACTATTTTTCAGCATCTTTTTAAGATGGATACTGCCTTTTTATAATTTCTAAAGGAAGACCTAAGACTTGTATTTCTCATCAGATGAGCTTAAAGATGAACTGAAAGGAGAAAAAAACTGTGAAACAGCAGACAGAAATTGTCACTGGTTTGTTTTTTTCCCAAATGCTCTTCCACTGATGCATTTTTAATAATTCTTTCAGAGTGGGTAAATGTGTTCTTTCAATGTGTTGTTACCATCAAGAAACTAAAAAACAATGAGGCAAACTACTTATTAAGGACAAATTAATTGCATGACCTAAGACATTTTCCATCACTGAATGAGATTTAGTTTGTTAATGACAACATCTATCCCAGAAGAATAATCCTTTTTTCACCTCTGCTGAAAGGGGTTGGCTCACTGACGTTATATGGATGTTCTATGAAAAGGTTTTTAAATTGAAAAATTAAACCAAAAAGTAAAGCAGAGTATTCATTTCAGTATTTATACTCCTTTTTTTTATTTTATTTGTAATTTTATTTTCTGAAGGAGGAAACCATGTACCTACCAGGGTTTGCTGACTGAAAAATAAATTATCAGTTACCACTCTCTCAGTGGCTTATTCCTTTGTGAGTTGATAAACATAATTTTAGTTGATGTGAGTCCTCTTAATGAGCATGAAAACTATTATGTCTGCTTTTTTGTTTTCTGCCTGCTGCTTGTGAGAGGTTTAATAGGTACTGAAGATCAAATTTCAATAAGCCTATTACTAGAGAAACAAAGCATTTTGTTATTAGAGAATGGGCTAAAATTATTTAATGAACATTTTTGCATTTCTGTCTTAAGTCTTGTAATTTATTCAAGAAGGGTTAGAAATACTTTCAATGATTGTTTATAAAGAGGACCTGCTAGCATAATCACTCCTTAAGTCTCCTTAAGGAAAATAAACCTTAATAAGCCTAATCAGAAGTGTAAGGTAGGCTACATATAAATACATATAAGTAGCTGTCTAGATCATCACCATCCAGACATGATTGTCTCAAGCAGTAGATTCAGAGCTGCCAGGCTTGTTTCTTACTGATGAACTGCACTTGCAGACAGTGTAGTTTGGTTTTGCAGCAGTTAATTGATAGGAAGGATGGAAAAGTTAGAAGGTTGTCACTAACATGGTCTAGCATCTTTGATCTGCCCCAAATATTTTTCTGGAGACCAGACTTTAGCACTTGCTGTTGAACTGAAATAAAGTTTAAGTTAGAAGAACTTATTCTGACTAAAGAGAAGGTCAGTCAAACAGAACTGTTTTTCCAAGGGATTTCATTTAGGCCTCAGTTTTTGTGTGTGCATTATTTAGCTCCCTAGTAACATTTATGTATCACATTTGAACATATACAGACACATTCTTATTTTAATGATAATTTGCAAGTGGAAAGATAAACCTAAACCTGTAGATCCATATAGATGTGCATGCAGTGCAAAACTGTACCTAAGAATTGGGAAATGTGTTGAACATTTCTTTTTCCCATTTCATACCCCTAGTTTATGCTCCAGTATGTTTTTTTCAATACCTCTTTTGGAAGATGAACTGCCTTCAAGTGTTGATACCTACTTTATAAGAAAGGGTAAGTGCAGCTGTAGGAGTGTATTTCTTTTGTGGTTGTATATATTCTGTTTTTGGCAGCCTTCTCAAACCTTTATTTGCAGGAAGTTCTTGACAGAGCTGCATCCCTTCGAGCATTCTTGCCTGCGGAGGCACTTCCAAGCATCCTCAGACTCACACAGAATACTATTGTCTTTTCTGCAGTCTGACCTAAAACTTAGCAGGGAAATGAGTGTCAAAAGACGCTTCCACTATAGTCTCTCCTCTGTATTCTGTATGGAATAAAAGGATATAAATTGATTTGGTTCATTAAAGATAGGCTGCAGACTGTTTTTCTGCCCTAGTTGTCTACCAGCCATAGTGGAAATATAATTAGCACAGACACAAACTATGATTGTTGGTTCTTTTGGCAGTAAAATATTACTCATATTGCCCATTTATTGTAATTACTCTTCCTAACCATATTGATTCCCAGAATGCCCAACAAACAATAGTGGCAGTCAATACAGTGTGAGGTGACATACAAAAAGTAATTGCATGGACTCTGAGTACTCCTACAAACATGCTACTGTTAAACAAACCCAAAATTGTGTAAGACACAAAGCAGGATTAGTGATAGTGTTTATGTGCAATTTTTCTGGAGAAGCCGTTGCTGTTTGTCATTAATAATTCTTCTCCACCTTCACTTACAGTGTGACAAGGGTGCTGCTAATTTTGATAATTTTCTCTGATTAGCTGTGTGAGTTACACAAGATTTGCCAGCACATTTATTTCTCACCTTCTCTTTTATGTGGGAGCTTGAATGTTCCAAGAGATATTTTAAAAACATGTATGAAAACACATGTATTGACTGATTTTAGTCAAACTGGCTTGTGAATGTGTAGCAAGACTAAGCAAAATGGTTAACCATATCACGCTCGGATGAACACCATACAGAATGTTAGCAAAAGTTGGCTGTCTATGGATAGATTTCTTTAATTATTTGTAAAGTTCTGCACTTTGTTTCCCTGCATATTCGATATACTTATGATAGAAACAGTGGAACAAACTTTTACGTCTCTTATCTTGCAAAAGAAATAGCTTAGAAAAAGCCATTCTGTTTGATTTATTTTTCATTTGCATTTGTTCTGTAAAGTTGATGTTTCTTGAGTGATTATGCATGCACATGAAGAACCTATTTGGAAAAAGTTATTGCATTAACTTTGTTCTTAGAGTCGTTATTCTTTTTTCCTTTTTTTTTTTTTTTCCTAATTGTAGAACCCAGACTAGAAAAAAAATCCAGAAAAACTTTTTTTCTTTCCTTCCAAGTTAGTTTAGTTTTCAACTGTTGTTCTGAAAGGTCACACGCAAATGTTGGAACTCATTATAGATACTGTAAAAAAACCCTCTGAACTGAACAAAGTCCTTATTCAGAGGAGAGCTAAAGGGTAGTGTACTCCTGGTTCATTCTAGTGACACAAGTATACTGAATTTCCTGTTTCTTCAGTATTTTTTAAAAATGTGGTTCCTACATAAAAGGAATCTGAAAAGGTACTACCTCTCCTTTCAGCAGTGGAGAGGAGATCCTGATTACTGATGTACAAGAAAATGAAACAGGTATGAAGATGCTTTAGATGTTAACTTAGTAACTCATATTAGACACCAGGCTCTTTGATAGCGAGAGAACCCTGTCATTGGCCTGTTTCAATTACTCTGGATGGATTTGCGTATGCTTACTCCAGTTAAGTTACAGGAATATGCTGGCATTTAATAGGAAATAGGTGATGTTTAAAGATGATGAAGTATTGCTGAAGATCATGAAACACCTTTTCCTGAGCACTTACTTCTGGTCATTATTGTATATACATGATCTTAGTTTATGATAGCATATATTCAAAAGTGGCAATGAATTTTAACGTATGTATCTATTAACATTGAAAAACTCTTAAACTGTGGTAAGCTGAAGATAAGAATTGATCCCCCCTCACAAAAAAACATTTTGTTAAAAATATGCTTTTAATGAGTATCTGCAAGCAGACCCACAGTAAATGCTTGGCTGAGAAAACAAGTTATATTTATTCCTATTTAGATTTTTTTTTCCCCCTCTAGAACTTAGATGTATTCTATATATACAGCTGCAGAATCTGTAAGCTACAGAGAGATTCAGGGAGCTGTATTTCATCATCAGGTTACTCCATTTCTAATGCATTAACTCTTGATTAGTTGGTTGGTTTTTTGTTGTTTTTGTTGTTGTTGGTTTTGTTTTAAATGATAGGTTTAATAGTAAGTGTAGCGATCGACTTCTAGATAGCTTCAAGTACATCTGCCTTTAATTATGTCTGGAAATTTGCTTCAATTCATGCTCTGAAAGAAACCCTAGAGTCTCGTTAATATGAAAGAATTGCTAACAGAGTCTGAAGTATATTCCAACTTAATAATATGCATTTCTTAGAAAGATAATAATATTCCAATTTGTCTAGAAGAGAAAATAAAATATCATAGAAGCAGTTGCTATATATATTGAAACTGTTCCTCTGAGCCTCTTGTTCATTGCTATATAAGTTTTCCTGATCTATAGTTGAAAATTTATAGTAATAGTGTGGTGTATTACAAATGGAGATAATGTATTTCTCAGCATTATATATAACTGTGATAAAGCAGCAGTCTCTCACAAATATGCTGTCTAGCCACACAGTAATGACACCAAAATATTTAAAGACATCTGTTATAAAGAATTATTTTCTCTAACCCTTGAGATAAAGAGAAATCTTTATAGTCATTACTATAAAAAAAATGAACCAAAGCAGCAATTGCCAGATAAGATTAGGTTATTCAGTTTTATGTCTTCTGGGTTTCTTTTTGCTTGATGTCATCTAATTCTCCTTTCTTCTACTGAGGACATCTTATTATTAAAATATTTCTTAACAACTTCCTAATAACTCTTAATTTATCTGTATTTTATTCTTGCTTGATAGTTTTCCTGATCATTTTGTAGAAGAATAGAAAATTTCAAAACATTCTCCAGTATCTAGGAACATTTTGGGTGTTCTTAGATGCCAGTCTAAAGCCCAGCTCCCGGATGGAGCACCCCCTTGGATTTAGTATATTTTGTCAGAATTTATCATTCTAGTTTGATTAAAAATCTTGAAGATAATTTTTGATTCTAGATTAGAAAAGTGTCTTGACTGTCAACCCTGAAGTATCTGCTAGGATATGCTGTGGGTCTAAATATTTGTGGTGTTTTCAATTGCAAGCAAGATGCTAAGGTCAATATGTCTATTATGGGTGTGACTTGCAGTTCCTATTAATTAAATGAGAACTATGTCTTTGTAGAAAACTGAAAATAAGTCTTGCATTGTCAGATTTTTGTTTTCAACACCTTGCCAATAATTTAATGGAGGTCAGGTTTCATGCTCAAAGCTTTTTTCTCTTGATCCAAAAGTACAGCTTGTGTCAAGAGAAAACTTGTGACAAAAAACACATTTTGTGAATTCATGTCAACATTGCAATATTGTTTTGACTGAAGAAAGATTAACTCTCTCCTTCTATCCAATTTCTATTTTTGAAACTTTTACATTGAAATGCCCTAACATGTCAATTGAATGCTTCGTCCTGAAATGTAATAAAAGTAAAAATTTCCTCAAATTGAAAATTAACACAATTTTTAGGTAGAATCAGTAATTTTGTGACAGCCTAGAAAATTTACAAAAATATTTGCTTTCAGCGACCTTCAGTTTTTAAAAAGTGTTTCTAAAGGATCCAAACAATCAGTTAAGGGTTTTTTTTCCAGAAAACTGCAAAAGTCCAGAGCCTTGTAATTTCTCTAGTTCTGGTTTTGACTGATGATATTTTTTGTCACTAAGTCTCTTTTTTCACCAAGTTGGTATTTGGTTCCCTTTTTGGTTCATTCCTCAATAATTTTTCCCATGGAAATCTTCACAGTAGCTCTGGACTAAGTAATTTCTACAAACTACATATATGCTTTATCACCTGAAATGCATGTAATTCAGCTGATAATCTTGTGTACAAGTGACTGGTTTCGAGGCCCACTTTTGAAAAAAAATAGTCTAAGAAACACTCAAGAGTTAAACTTGTACGTTTGGGATAATTATCCTCATAGTTATTGAAGAACAATAGAATCTTTGGCCTTTGGACAAACCTGACCTTTGAACAGGTTAGAAAGCTAAAGTCGGATGCAATACTATGATGTTTATTAAAGCACAATAAAAGTTCAAAATTGTCTATAGCTTAGAAGATGTAGAGAATAATTGTATTTCATTATTGTGGTTTTTTTTATATATATATAACAAATATAATAATAAGAAAAGTTATTTCTGTCTCCTAAACTACTATTAAGTCTTTCTTTCTTTTCAAAATATACTTGCAATTAATGTTCCGGGCATTATGCGATAATTTGTATCTGTCTTTGTCAGAGAAGCATCTCTTACTTTGTTCAGGCTATTGAACATTTTCTGGATACCTCTTCTAGAGTCAGTGCCATGAGACTCTGTAAAGGGAACTACATATTCAAAATGTGACTCCTGTTTTTTATGTCATATCTGAATCTATGAATATAATTTATGTTTTCAGGAGTTAGCACGCATTTGCAAGACCTTCTGTTTCTGACATAAATTCTATCTAGGAAATCATCCACTTGCCTGGAAATTCCTGAAGTCTTAAATGAGCTATGTCTGAGATGCTGGACACCTGGAAATCTTGCACAAATGGTCACTCGGTATATGCGCATCAGTTTGAAGCACAGACAAGAAGATGTATCCATCTATGATCTATTCTATACATGTTAGGCAGCTGATGTGTGTATATGTGGTAAGTCTGACCCACAGAGAACATTGAATTTACTGCGTAGGAGCAGTGAGTCATTGGACTCACTCTGCACAGCTATGAATCAAAAAGCAAATAAGCATGTGCATTTTCATGCATGCAGTAAAAGAAACAAAATGCAGTGAATAATAATGTGTACCTGTTCAAGATTTACTATAATCTTATCTCTTTTATAGTATCTTTTTATTTCATTATGCACACAGTGCAGAGGTGTACAAGATGATACACAGGTTTGTTGAGATTTTTGAGGCTTTTTCCCCAATACCAGTAGGTAATTAGAAAAGATGGAGAAATACTGCTGCACAGAAGTCACAGGATCAAATTCACCATGTGACTCTGCAATTAATGCCATTGGTTGTCAACTTGAGGTGATATGAGGTAACTTTATTTTCTTTGGAAATATTGTAAGATTACTACTTTCTTACATTTACTTTATGTTGCACGTCTCATTCGACTGCACTAGTGCTCTCTGTACTATGCATCAGTATTACCCACAAGCTACTCGGACTGAGGTATCTGAGTTTCTTCCAGTGCCTGGTGGTTTCTGACTGATAAGCACCCTGTAACAGGAACCAGTGCAATGACCTCTTAAGCTTGCAGTCCTCAGATATCACACATAATGTGATGTAATATAAACTTGGATCAAAATAAACTGCACTATAAAATACACTATAAAGTGGAACTAGACTGTCAAAGTCTAGCAAAATAATTTGCTACTGGGGAAGTATATCATCCTAGAAAAAAAGAAGGGTGCTGTGGAAGAGTGAATGTCTGAATCAAAGGCATTTGTTTTGAAGCTTTGTGATTAGACATAGCAACAAGTCAGTTTCATGAAAAGCTTAAAGCAAAGGCTCAGTCCAGTTTATGAAATAATTCTTAGCCTGTTTTGTTTACTCAAGATATTCCTTGGGAATATTAAATAGTAAATCTAGCCTTATTTTAGGGCTGTGTTTTCAGTGTATGTATGTGAGTGAATGATGTTTCCACAGGAAAGCTCTGGAAAAGCAGTAACTACAGATAGCCAGTTCTATTTTCTTAAAATAATTTCTGCAGTCGTTAGAGTTTTTAGAGAAGCTGAAAGGGCTTTGGATGCAGCCTAGGAAGATATTTTTTTACATTTTAAGGAGATAATTATGCAATGTCCACCATGTTTATGTGCAATCTATAATAATAATAATTATAATACTTGTACAAAAATACAAATTACACTCCAACATATGTGCCACATAGCAAATTATTCTCCTCTACATTTTTAATACATATTACTGCTTACATTTTTTTCACAATATTTTGTTTCTCTTCTGTATGATTACCGTTGATGTACTCTAACATTGTAGAGGAGATTCACCTTTTCCATCCAAACTATCCATGTCAAATAGAACCACCAGTGCAGGAGACAGCAGAGTCATCTTAATCTCAAACACTATTTTAGGCAACTCATTCCAGTGGTAGATCACTGCTAAAGTAACTGCTTGGGACTAATCTGCTCTTCGCTAGAGTAGTGCCGGGACAGCTCCTCCACAGCTCATGTACCTGAATCAAATGTCACTAGTTTGATGGCAATCTCATTTATCTCCTTTGTTTTTATTAGTCTGTGGCATAAATCCTATGATCCAACAGAGTTCAATTTGCTAAAACTACAATCTACCAGTTCCCCAAGTGCTAATATACCGTATTATTTTTTCCTGTGTCTGTGTTAATCAAGACTGTGGATTGGTCTGCAATGTGATTTAAGAAAAAGATATTTGTATCTTAAACTTTACAAGTTAAAGTATTTACAGAATCCCCTAATCTCATCCTAGCCTGCTTTCAAGCAGGCTGGAATGCTGAGGTGTGAACCATGCAAACCTATTTCTAGAGGCATCTGATTCATCTGAGTAGAATTTACACAAGAAGAGGGCACTGAAAGCGTGGAGCATGCAAACCTTTCATATGGCAGAGACTGAAAACCTCTTTTCAATGAATTTCTTACCAGTCTACAAAGTGTAGATTGTGGAAGAACTTTGCTAGTTGATAGAGTTTAGTTGTTCGTCCACTGAGTTGTATCTTCAAGGAAATGTTACAATGCATGCTGACTAATAGTATATGTGCATCCATGAGCAAAAATTGTATTGGAAAAATTGTATTTTCCTCTTTCTTTTACGTTGAAATGTTTTCTGATTCAGGTTCATCTGAATAATTTGGATCCTTGTTCACAAGTCTGGATCTGATTGGCTTTGCAAAGGAAAAAGTTAGTTGGAGCACAGTTGTCTGTGTAAAACTACGGAGTTAATGGGCTCATGTTGTTATTCAAGTTTGAGATGTAACTCAGAATTGCAGCTGTCCGTCAGCTTCCTAAGGTTCAGTGCAGTAAATCCAGCATATATAGTCACAGTTTTTCTCTGCTTCATTGATACTTTGACAGAAACACTTGTATTTTTGTCCTTCAATGCTTCTCTTAAGTATATTACTCAAATATACAAGTTCCTTAAAACTTGAACAGGAATTTCACATTGGCCAGGCTAATAATTTTCTGAGGGGAAGAATATACTGAAAGGAGACAATAGATCACAGTCTTTAAGGGGAAGATTTGTCTGAGATGCCTGCACTCCAGCCAGATGTCAATGTTTTTCTCAGTGGAGAAAAACAAGGAAGAGTTAGGACATAGCTCCACTCCTCCTACAGGGCTAAAAACTGTGCAGATAAATAGTTTTCTATAAATGCCAGTTTCTCTGCTGACCATAAGAGGTGGCTTCCATGAATAGTTTGGAAACAGACGTGCAAATCCTCTGCTCAGTGTTTAAACTAGCTCTTGAGGCAGAATAAATCTTTTGAGTTGGACACGGATGAACAAACATGGCTGATCAAACTAATAATTTCAAGCTCAAGAAGCTAGCACTTTTGATGGACTCTGTTTCATTGGAAAATTTCTGACTGGCCTGGAACAAAACTGCTAACATATCACTATAGGGAGAACATTTCCAAAGCAAGGTCTCTTGGCAGCTCCATTCAAACTGGGAAAGGTTTCCTATTTCCCCATGAGTGCCGCTGCCTCCTCTAAGCCACACTCTCCAGGGAACTACAGGCTGGTCAGTCTCACCTCTCTGCCTGGCAAGGTCATGGAGCAGATCCTTCTGGAAAGTCTGCTAAGGCACATGGAAAAGAAAGAGGTGATTGGTGACAGCCGACATGGTTTCACTAAGGGCAAGTCATGCCTGGCCAATCTGATGGCCTTCTACAACAAGGCTACAGAGATGGTGGATGGTGGCAAAGCAGCTGATGTCATCTACCTGGATTTGTGCAAGATGTTTGACACTGTCCCACATGACATCCTGGTCTCCAAACTAACAAGGCATGGATTTGACAGATGGACCACAGATTGGCTGGATGGCTGCATCCAGAGAGTTGTGGTCAATGGCTCCATGACCAAATGGAGGCAGGTGAAGACAGGTGTCCTTCAGAGGTCAGTATTGGGACCAGTGCTGTTTAACATCTTTGTTGGAGATATGGACAGTGGGATTGAATGTATTCTCAGGAAATTTGCTGATGATACCAAGCTGTGTGATGTGGTTGACACCCAAGAGGGAAGGGACGCCATCCAGAGGGACCTTGACAGGCTGGAGAGGTGGGCTAGTGCCAACCTCATGAAGTTCAACAAGGCCAAGTGCAAGGTCCTGCACCTGGGTTGGTACAACCCCAGGCACAAATACAGGCTGAGGAAAGATTGGCTGGAGAGCAGTCCTGAGGAGAAGGACTTGGGGGTGGTAGTAGATGAGAAGCTCAACATGAGCTGCCAGTGTGAGCTGGAGCCGAGAGAGCCAAACACAACCTGGGCTGCATCAAAAGAAGTGTGGCCAGCAGGGCCAGGGAGGTGATTCTGCCCCTCTACTCTGCTCTGGTGAGACCCCACCTGGAATACTGTGTACAGTTCTGGTGCCCTCAGCAAAAGAAAGATATAGACCTGTTGGAGAGGGTGCAGAGAAGGGCCACAAAGATGACCAAAGGCCTGGAGCACCTCTACTGTGAAGACAGGCTGAGAGAATTGGGGCTGTTCAACATAGAGAAGGCTCCACGGAGACCTTATAGAGGCCTTCCAGTACTTGAAGGAGGCCTACAGGAAAGCTGGGGAGGGGCCTTTCATCAGAGAAGATAGTTGAAGGGTAATGGTTTCAAACTGAGAGAGGGGAGATTTAGGTTAGATATTGGGAAGAAATTCTTCACTATGAGGATGGAAGAGGAAAAGGAATGGGTTGCCCAGGGAGATTGTTGATGCCCCATCCCTGGAGGTTTTTAAGGCCAGGTTGGATGAGGTTTTGTGCAACCTGATCTACTGGTAATGTTCCCTGCTCATGGCAGGGAGGTTGGAACATGATGATCTTAAAGGTCTCTTCCAAGCTTAATGATTCTATGTGAGAAACTTTACATATGGGATGCAAATCTGTGTTGTTGCATCAGGCTGTGAATAGCATGTACTTTGAGGTGACAACTTCTGTGTCTATTTACCTTGTGTCATACTTCCTTAAGGCTGTTATGAAACCTGTATTTCCTTGTTCCACAAACAAAAACCCCATTATTTTAAAAGAAAGAAAGAAAGAGAAAACACCCATCTGCCACCCATCCCTCCGAGTCCCCACCAATGTACTGTTACATGTTCCTTGAGTGAAAAAGTGTAGCTTTTGAGATACATCATTTTGTAGGGTTTCTCTGGCGGCAGAATGTAGTAAATAAACTGTTCCTGCCTGCTTCACGCACTGGTTGCCTTAGTAACTGTGGCGTAGGGCAGCTGAAGTGTGCTAATACTCTGCAAAGGGAGTTTGAAGGAAGCAGATGGGCAGTGATTATCATTGGTTGGCTCAATTAGAACAGAAGATTGTAAGGCACTGAAAAGAATACCTTCAATGTCTTGGAAATTCATTTTGTATGTGGACCTGCATTTTCAATGTGCCCATTTCAGATAAATGTCATTGCATTGGTAGTTTTTTTTGTCATTTTTTTATGATGAGGAAAGATGCTCCTTGAACTTGATAGCTTTATTTACTTTCAGTATTTTTTTCATCACCAGCCAGTAGCTGTTGGCACGAACGAAAGGTGTTAATATGCTAAAAAAGTAGCAAATAAACAATGGGTTTAATTTGTAAGCCAGTTACCTCTGTTAAGTTTGAAAACAAAGATATGAAAGGCAATACTAAAATGTCTTCACAATAAAAACAAAGGAAAAATGTGATACTTGAACATTGTTGTGGAATATGAGTTCTTTCCTAGATGGAAGCTGTGGTATTTTGTATAAGTTTAGAAAAAACAAAAACAAAACTAACAAACTTTTGTAAACAACCAGCTTATTGACTTACAGAATGCAACTATATTATCACAATTTGATCTACTCTAAATTTATTCCAAATAAATGAAAGTGAGTGGCAAGATTCCTAATATTTTAAGTTTTAAGAGAAACTTTATTTTGCAATAGGAAAATCTGCAATCAAAGGTTTAAATATTCTATAAAATCTGAGGAAAATTTGCCACTAAGTTAAAAATTACTCATAAGGAAGCAGAACTCACATAGCAGAAATGTTTTTTCTCATATCCATGAGAGCTTATAACTCTCCCCAAGTGTAAAAGACACATTTATCTTAATGGGAATCATGTATATATCAGAAGTGTGAGAGTTGCAGTCCTTTTATTGGATCTGAATACTTTGCATGAAAAGTCTCCAAGATTTATGCCTCAAGAGTATCTGTTATCACAGATGCTTTGTAGTCAGACTTCACATTTAAACAAGTGTGGTACTGGTCTCAGTAGCTGTAACAGTTGCCCTCCACACAGCAGATGGTGGAAGCCACATTTCACTTAGGGAATTTGAGATCCCCAGAGTTTCTGACATGATCATGATATTGAGAGGGGCATGGGGTAATTCCCTCCCCCCCTAAAATTCTTTTCTTGCAGGGTTTTGTAGGAGTGTGTGCTATCTCTATTTCTCCTGTCATATTCCTGCT
>NW_009952973.1:5718864-5738257 GCF_000747805.2 Chaetura pelagica | reverse complement strand
CTGCTGTCCAAAATACTTTGATTACAGCTTATTTTCAGTGCTTGTATGCCAATATGCCTGTTTGTGGCACTTCTTTGTATGGTCTCTAGGAAGCTGGGAGGGTTGAGAGACTGGAGCAAAAGAAGAGGCTTGGAGTTAGAAAAAGAGAAGATGAGGGCTGGTACAGCTCCTGAGTAACCAGCTTTACTCCTGGAATAAATGGCCATTGGAGGAAAAGAGGGTAACAAAATGGAATTACCAGGAAAAAAATATACTGGTAAACTGTAGAGAGATGTTGGAAACTTCTGTCACATCTTTTATATGTACATTTTTATGCCTGAAGCTTAAGGGGCTCTCACGTAAGTCTCCCTCGTATTTAGAGAAATGTAATTTTACATTAAATGATCACTTTCTTTTATCAAAGGCTACATGGGAAATGGGGTTTGGGGGATTTAATAAACTCCACATATTCTTTGAGGACACACAAAATTTTTCCTAATATCTCCAAAGCTTTGCCAGCTATGAACGCCAGTAAAGAACAGCTAGAGAGCCACAAGGCTGAAGTGAGTGCTCACAGAGATGTGATATCCTCAGTAACGTTCTCCAAGGTTAATTGACTCTAGAGACAGACATATGGAAAGTGTGTGAAATCATGTCATAGTTTCTCTTGTCCATGGTCTGGGGAAGCTGAAAGTAGAGTAAGAAATATGTATGTTTTAATTTTTTTTCCAGTTATGTAGCTCACTCTGGCTGAACACAGTGACATGACTTTCAAGTTGCAGAAATCTCTCCAGCACCATTTGTGCTTCACTAACATCGAAGCCCAGAGACATGTGCAAGGATTCTTGGCTTTTATAAGGGTCAGCAGATCTCATTGCCTTTTTAATGATGTTGGGTTTGACCTGGCTTTTACCAGTTAGTTGATTGCCCAGCTGATGGGCTGAGCAGAATAAAACAAGGCATTATGGCTAGGATGTGCAGAATTTAGATGACTTAAGTTATGAAAGTGAACCATCATTGGACTTTTGGGCAGACTAAACATCTGGCAGGGTTTCAGTCCTGGATATGTTCAGGATTGTTAGCTTAGACACAGAATACATGATGGGTAAGAGGAATGACTTAGGTATGATGAATCTCTTGATAAGGTGATGAATACTTCAATAAATCCTAAAATGAAAAATCTGAAAGATGCTGTTAATAGATGTAGAATAACACATACAATTTCAGTGATGTATGGTCCCATATATGTGACAGAGCAAATAGAAAAAAGGACTGCACATACTAAATTAATTGGGGAATACTGGAAATTAAGTATATTTGAGCAATTTTAATGACAAACTTTTAAAGGATTAAAATTTGGCTTGACTTTTTGTCTGTTTCCTTTGTTTTAAAGTTTACCTAGTACTTAAAAATTAATGTAATAAATTTGGTCAATTTTGGCTCTGCCAACTCACTTTTAATTTGCAGTTAACATGATGTAAGTTCCCAGAGAGGTTTTTGTGAAATACCTGAAATATGTATCAAAATGAGAAAGAAATCCTTCAAAGAACTTTCTTGAATTCAAGTGCCACTAACTGAAACTTAATGGAACAGCATACAGTTTTTTTAAATTTAGTTGAAAGACCTTGCATTTCCTTGCAGAGTGTGTGCCTGGAGCAAAGCTGCTTGGATGATGATTTACTACTATTATAGAAGAGTTGTTATTGAGATCAAGGTGAAATTGAGCTTCCCTATAGTGTGCTACCTCATTTTGAATGGTGTCCTGGTTTAAGCCAGGGAGAGGTGTTAACAGAGAGTGTCTGTCATTAATTTAATTGCTGGACAAGTGTTAAAACATGACATATGGTTACCAAAACACATATTTATCCTTAAGGTAACCATAATTTCAGAGATCTATCTGTTTTTGTTGTTGCTCTCCTGTGACTAGGAATAGCTTTTGTTTTCTTAGTCCTTTCCATTTCTGGACTCTGATTTAATTACATTAGTGGCTATCAGTATTATCTTAATTTCAGGATCTTGTGACATCTGGCAATTCAATCAGAAGTGCTTGGGAGACTGGTCTTCTTATTATCCACATCGTGTACAAATCAACCCCTAATCCTCTCCCTGCAGCACTTAGGGTCATTGGGCCTGACTCAGTACCCACTGCTCAGTCACTTTTGATGGAAACCCAGATGTGCCTATGTAGTGTAAACAGTCTCATCTGCCATGCAAGGAAGAACTCCATTTGTTGGTAATTTATTCATATTTTTGTGTAACAAGACTCTACCGGTGATGATGACTCAGTAAGTCAATAGATTTCATACCAACTGCAGAAATGTAAACTTAATGGGACTTGTGTAGTTGAGCAGTTATTCTGGGTTTAAAAGGCCAGAACGAGAAAAATATATGGGAGAACACTCAGCTGTTCCAGAACAGTGTCTTGTATATATTGCTGTATATACATCTCAGAAACTGAAAGAACTCTGTTAAACTAGCATTCATCAAAAGCCAGGAAATAAGTATTATAAAGAATGTGTCAGAGGCAATTTATGCCCATTGTTAAATACCACATGAAATGTCTTTACAAGATACTCTTACTTTCAGAATTCTTACTGGACTGTGAGACATTCAGTATCAAAGCTCCCACAAGAATATCAACATAAATTAATTCAAACCTAAAATAACAAACGTTTTCCCTTTAATTAATGAACTTCATAAAAATCTTCAATATTTTCTATAGGCTCCCTGTCTCCTTTGTTACTTTATATTGGTAATTTCTGAAGTTACTTTCTTCTCTTTCTTATAATGAAACTAAAGTAGGAAGAAAGCATATCCACAGATATCTTTCCTTGTGTGTGGATATGCATATATACCTACATATATACATGTGTATGTGCATGGATTCTTACATTTATCCTATGTTTTTTTTCGGTTTTGCATGTCTGCTTCCTCTTGGAAAATAAGCTTTTGTAGCTACACATACTGCTACCATTTCTGCTCTTCTAGGGAAGGGCCACACGTGTGTATTTTAAGGCCACAAAGTATCTCTATAAGTATATTCTCTGCTTTATAGTATATCAGATTTTCCACTGCAAATTTCAAATCATAATGCTGGTGACACTGAAACTCATCTTTTAGAAAGATAGCCAGTCCAGTATAAAGACTTTTCAGAAGGAATCTACCTTTAAAGGAACTTGTTTTGGCAATTGACCTGATATTAGCAGCTCTTACATTCTCTCTAACGTGCTTTTGTCTGATAGAAAGATATATAGAAAATGCCTTTGAAGATACTTATAGAGTAGCTCTATTGTTTGGGGTTTTTTTTCACTTTATGAATGTTCATATTACAAACAAGACTTGTGCTGCTTGTTCACAGATGCTGTTGTTTTAGTGCTAAGTGTAAATTCAGATACTCCTGATATAGTGGATTTAGGTTTATACAGAACTAAAACTTATTTACAAATATAAAGTTTTTCTAAGCTCTGATCTTATACATGTTGTGTTTCATTGTGTAATAATTTAATTTTCAAACACTATTAATAGTTCTTTGCTTGCAAACCTTTTATCTCACATCCTTAGGTCCTACAGGAACAGTATGCAGATGTCTTCTGCTACAGAGTTGTATTACTGTTAGTGTGGTGACAAAAATTAATGAAATTAAAACATTCTCCATGCAGTATTTTTAGAATGCTTGAAAGTTGGCTTAAAAAGTTATATAAAGTTCAGCAAATAAAACATTTTTAGTGCAACCTTATATTCAAAGTAATAATGTGGGTTTTTTTCTAATAGGTTTGAGCTTAACTTCAGATTAAATGCTGATTTGATTTCCACTTGAGAAGACAGCTTGCTATACATTTGCAAGGTATTTCATAACTCTAACAAACATTGCTATATGCCCTGGACAGAATAATTATTTTGCTTTGCTTTTTTTTTTTTTTTTTTAGATTAATGCCGTGAAATATCTCAAGTTTATTTTTGCAAAAGATCTAGCACAAACTCAGCTAACTTCAAGAGGGACAGGGATATATTGGAAAGAGTCCAACAGCAAGCTATGAGGATGATTAAGGGACTGGAACAGCTGTCATACAAAGAAAGGGTGAGAGACCTGGGGCTGTTTAGTCTTGAGAAGAGAAGACTAAGAGGGGACCTTATTAATGTTTACAAATATCTGAAGGGTGGGTGTCAAGAATGGGCCAATCTCTTTTCAGTGGTGTCCTGTAATAGGATGAGGGGAAATGGCACCAAATTACAGCACAGGAAGTTCCACCTCAACATGAGGAAAAGATTCTTTACTGTGAGAGTGACAGAGCACTGGAACAGGCTGCCCAGAGAGGTTGTGGAGTCTCCTTCACTGGAGTCTTTCAAGACCTGTCTGGATGCATTCCTGTGTGATCTTCCCTAGGTGTTCCTGCTGCAGCGGGGCGTGGGGGGGTGAGAGTTGGGCTTGATGATCTTCAGAGGTCCCTTCCAACCCCTATGATTCTATGATTATGTATTTACATGTATTTATATCTATTTCTAACTATTTATGTATTTATCTTATTTATCTAAACACTAATTTCTTCAAATTGGAAAACCAGAAAACCTTACGAGATCAGGTTCTTCAGTTAAAAATCCTACACTCATGTTAGATTTCCATCCCCAGATGTTCACAAAACAGAGACGGAAAAAAAATATCTGCCTTGAACAAATACCCAAGAACTAATACTAATGATAGCAGCAGTCTGTCAGAATTAGCTTTCTTTGGGTGTTTTCCAGGTCTCTTTGCAGGTTTTGTTTTTTGAAATCTTTTGCTAGGTCAGGATATTTTTGCTTATACAAGTTTCACTGTGCAACTTTAAGTCATAATCTGATTGATGAGGTACAGACAAATGGTACAATTTGTCTGCTTCTGGAAAAAAAAAAAAAAAAAAAAAGTCTTTGGCAGCCTCCTTTGGGGGAAAGTAAGGGAAAAGTTGCTGCAGCCAAAAAACTCATGGACAGATACATTAAGGCTGCTTGATGCTTTGCAACATTTGCCTATGCTGTGTTCACAAGGATATTGAAGTGACTCTAACCAGCTCTAACTATGCATTTGTAACAGCTCAGTTCCTGGCATTTTCATTAAGGGTACAGGCAGATCTGCATAAGCAGAGCAGAATTCTGACAAGCTTCTAAAAATGTGGGATGTCATAAAAGCAGGGGAAATTAATGTGTAAAGAAATATATAAAAAGCTACTGAGAAGAGGAAAGGAGGAATTACTTCTCCCAGTCCTTTCTATATGATGCCCAAGGCAGCAAGGAATAGTCAAAATAAATATGACAAAAAATCGATAAGACTTTCCAGAAAATCTGTTCAATTCTTGTCATCTGTGGTCTGCAAAATTTGTTAAATAAACATTTTGTCTGTACTTTTGAAGGGTAGCTAAGAGTACATCCTGCCTTTTGGAGGGCTGATTGACTAGTTGAGTTTTCCCTTTATTTACAGGACAGCGAGATCTGTCACAAAATCTGGGATGGAAATAGTCCAGATAAAGAAGAGAAGTGAGAAATAGTAGTCATGACAGAGCAAATACCTGAGTTTCAGGAGGCATGATATCCGCATCCACTTGTTCTGGGAGTATATTTTAATGAAATGAGGTAGGAGAGACAAAAAGTTTTATGTATGTCGTATCTCTCAGATCCAAGTGCCTCATGGTCGTGTTTATTTATATGGTATGTTAAAATCAGTGTGTTCTTCCAAAACAAAACCAAATAAGCATGGCAACTCCTAACCCCTACCAGTTAAAGGGCTTTCTATTAATTCATTCATGAGGTAAAATCACATCTTGAGTACAATTAGCTACTATTAATTACTCACCTGCATTACAAGTATCTGCTATAAACAAACCAAAACCAAACCAACCAAACAAAAAAACAACAAAACAAAACCCAAATACCACAAAGTATAAAATTAAATATTCAGTGAAACTACCATTGGAAGCCTGGTTAGGATTGCAGTGCTAGGCATTGCATGAATAAACTCTGTCTCTGTAAATTTACAATTTATGTAACGGTGGAAAACTAGAAAATGTTAGTATTTTATATCCATAGTCACTTACACACAGTTTATAAGAGGATCAAATTAGTTTTCTATTCCAAACATGAATGTATGATTTTATAACTATCATTAAGACAGTAATTTGAATTATAAATGTTTTCTGTTGTAATTCCGTGCTACCCAATTTTGTTGAAAATAAATGCACTTCTACTAGATCAGGTTGCACAGCATTTTGGCTTGCAAATATAAAACATTTTGACAACCTTCTGTCGAACCATAGAATACTTTGTATTGGAAAAAAACCCTTTAAAGATCATCTAGCCCCATTACCCTGCAATAAACTGGGACATGTTCAACCAGATCAAGTTGGTCAAAGCCCCATCCAGCCTGGCCTTGAATGTTTCCAGGGATGGAGCACCTACCGTCTCTCTGGGAAACCTGTGCCAGTGTCTCATAACCCTTATTGTAAAAAATTTCTTTCTTGTAGCTACTCTAAATCTACCGTCTTTTAGTTTAAAGCCATTACCCCTTGTCCTATCACTGCATATCCTTGTAAAATGCCCCTCCCCAGCTTTCCTGTAGCCCCTTCAGGTACTGGAAGGCTGCTATAAGGTCCCCCCAGAGCCTTCTCTTCTCCAGGCTGAACCCCAATTCTCTCAGTCCGTCTTCACAGGAGAGGTGCTGCCCTCTGGTCATCTTTGTGGTCGTCTTCTAGACTTGTTCCAACAGCTCTACATCCTTCTTATATTTGGGGCTCCAAAACTGGGCAAATTGCTCCAGGTGGGGTATCAAGAGAGCAGAGTAGAAGGGGAGAATCACCTCCCTTAACCTGCTGGCCACACTTTTGATACAGTCCAGGGTATGCTTGGCTTTCTTGGCTGCAAGCGTTTCTGGTTCATGTTTCGCTTTTCCTCAATCAGCAGGTCCAAATCCTCCACAGCTGATACTAAAACACACACAAAAAAAAGTAAATTAAAATGATCCTTCAGAAAACATGTCTGGCTGCTGCTTAATGTCAAGCAAAAGCTGCTCCAAATTGTTTTGGGAAGCAGATCCTCATTTCTTCCCTACTGCCCTTTAGGGCATAAAATGTCATGATAACCCATTTGGACGGGTGCTTAATTACCTCTGATTGCATTTCTGCCATATGAATTCAGGTGCTTTCTACTGAAGATTCTTACGCCAACAAATCATGCCAAATGTCTCTCTTCAGGAAGGCAGTCATGCATATTCTGAAGTCTTACTGAACTGCTAAGTGCATAACCAAACTAGAAGCAAAGAAATGCACAATGAAGGAGAAGAAAAATCTGGATAGGAACATTTATTTAAGGAGTTTTACGTTCAGCATGATTAATCGCTTAAAGTGTTTTTAACTTTAGTCAGTGGATTGACAAATAAACAATAACTGTAATTTGAAAAAGTACCTTTTAAAATACAAGTCTTCTGCAGTTCTCCAAGTAATAATCTTACATTTATTAGTTGCTTTATTTCTCATATCATTAATTGAACTTTTTTATTTGAGAAACTGTGTCTGGAATAATTTTCAGTGCTACAAATGAGCACAAGTGGATGGATCTGGCAAAGGGCAATTTATGATGTCTCTCCATAATGATACACTGGAGCATAATTTTTTCTTTCTTTGTTTTGGATATGAAAGATACCTACTATTAAGAACTTTTTTTTTTCTTCAAGATCTGTCATGTAAAATACACTCAATTACTTTTAAAGCACATAATGCATTAAAGAAGTTTTTTTTCCAGATGTTTACTGGGATTGACCTATGTCTTTAACTGAGCTGATTAAAAAAATTTAATTCCTTAATACTGGGTAAAAAATGTAATATAATTTAGGTGGAAATAATGAGTAGAAGGTGCGACTGTCAATTTTCAAATGCTCTGCTTAGATTTTTGAAAAGGAATAATGGAATTTGTAAATTTTTTTTTAGTGAATTTTTCTTTCTTTCTTTGCTTCTGTGCAAGGATGAACCATCAGCTGGTATCAATCTCCTATGACACAAAGTTCTTTTCTTACACGTGCTGAGTATATTGTGTCATCAAGCATAAATTCTTTTGTGATCATCTGATATGACTTTCTAATGTATGATGAAAAATGATGACATAATCAATAACCTGTTCTGCTTCTAAGGAGACGTTTTAAAGTCAGGTTTAATCTCACAAAAAAACAGATGGGAAGAAGAAAACAAGAAATGAAGAGTTAGAATTACAGCCATTTACTGGGAGCTTTTCTGTAAAGTCCATGAAGCAATGTTTTAGGATAATCACAATCAGTGTTTAAAATACAATCATCCCTTGCATCATTTTTCTGCAAGATCTGGATTCATAAGATAAAATCCCAGTCTCTTTGAAGTTAGTTGCAAAATTCTCATTAACTGTCACTAAAGTTTCATTAATATGGTCAGGATTTGGAAGTCAATACTGAAAGGAGTTACAGCTGAGTATTCTGGTATTAACAAGCACAGCATTTGCAATGATCCTTCTCTTTTATATGAGAATATTTTCCATTCACACTAGTTTATTTACTTTGTGTGTTTAAACTCCAAACTCTTGAGGACTGAAATTAGTTTAAGTATACTTTGTACAGTCTCTAAATAAAAGGGCCTGTGATTTCAGTTTGAGCATCTGGGTGCTATCAGAATGCAATGATTTAATAATAATTGCATGCTAAACAGCTAGGAGGAAAATTGCATACAGAAAGGCAATTAACTGGAATGTGATAATACAAGATACTACCCACAGTAGCTTTTCATAGTAATGGCTGTTGAAAGAGACTGAGCACTTTTGTTAAGAATGTCAAAGATGGAACAGCAGCAGATGCTATACAGAATCCAAAACCTTCTGTTTAAACTTAAGCAATATTGACTAAAACTTTTTCACCCTAAGAAGCCAGTTAATTACAGCTAAGTCTTTATTCACAACCTGAGATTACATAATTGACAGAATTAGAGATACAGGAAACTAACCTAGTCACTGACATCGATGATATAAAGTACCCTGATGCTTCTTATCTCATACAAGGAAATAATTACAAATTACTGGTATAATTGATGATACACAGGGATTAATGCTGCATATAGTGTGTTTACTTTGAGAAAAAAAGAAGTATTCAAACCTAATTTATATCTATTTGACAGTCAAGGAATTCACAGATGATAGTGCGGTCTGGAATGGATATAGGTAAATGAAGTTAAGTTGCATGGTTGCATATTTTTCTGCAAGGTAAGCCTGAAGTTCTAAAGTGAGAAAGGTTTGCTTATTGCATTTGGATAAATATTAAAGTTGTTATTCCTTTTTTTTTTTTTTTTTTCCCTTAGTGTGTTACAAATGCAGATTTTTTTCTGCCTTGAATTGCTTTGAAGAGGATGGGATACTAGGAAGAAACATTTTAACACCTGGTAAAAGCTAAATGCAAGGGGAAATGTGGTTTATTTGGAATGTTTGAAAGATAGGAGGACAAAAGGGGGCTTATAAGATAGATAGGAACAGACTTTTTTAGTAAAGCCTGTTGCAACAGGACAAGACGTACTGGTTTTAAATATAAATGGAAGGAGTACACTAGGATGACTGTGATGGAACAAGTATCCCAGAGAGCTGATAGATGCTGCATCCCTGGAGACGTTAAAGATCAGGTTGGATGGGGCTTTGACCAACCTGATCTAGTTGAAGATGTCCCTGCTCATTTCAGGGGAATTGGGCTAGATGATCTTTAAAGGTTTTTTTCCAATACAGAGTATTCTATTGTTAAACAGAAGGCTGTCAAAATGTTAATTGCATGGAGGTTGGACAAGATTGCCCTTCATTGTTCCTTCTAACCCAAAATATTCTATGGTTCTATGAAAAGAATTCTGGTCCTGATAGAAGTTTGGTCAGGCTGTCCCACTACATTTAGCAGATATATCCTCTATCAGTTCCCCAGCTATTATCTCAGCAGCAGCAGCGGCAGCAGCAGCAGAAGCAAGAGGCTAGCAAGTTCAAGTTGCACTCACATCTTCTATTCCTTGATCTAGACAAGGTTGACAGAGCCACATAACCTATGTCATGGCTCAGAAACTCCTAGTGAGAAATGGATGGGGGAGAGAAGCAGACAATTTAGTTTGCAATCCTCTTTCTTGACTTCCTACAGCATTCTGCAGACTCCCAGTGCTGTTTGTGTAACTACAGGTCTGAACAGAAGTCAAAGCTTCTGGTGCAGTTTTCAAATTGGCATCAAGATCAGCTCTGCTGTCATCTAGACAAATTATGCCCCAGGCCAACATGTACATCATCAAAATGCTTGGTAGGCACCGCTTGGGATGTTTTTCCTTACTTCATCCTCAGTGAAAGATCAATAGAAACCTGTTAGCAAACACTGGAGCCCAAAAGAAGTCAAAGATCTGAATCACCACTTTTATGATTATTTTTCTTGTAGACTCTTTAGTCCAGCATAAAATCTTGGTTATCACATAGGTATTATGATACACCAATTTTGTTCATTTAGGATTAGCTCTCTGCAAAGATGTTAGTGGGTGGCCAAACTATGGTACTAATTGCTTACTTTGAATATTACCTTACATCCAATGGGCACATAAAGCAATATTTATGAATGTAGGCAGGAAATGACTAGGGGGACAGTATCTGAAAATGTCTCAGAGTCTTTTGGAGGTTTTTGGATTCTGACAGCTTTATTCATATAAAGGAGAATGCTGCTAGGTGTAGCAACACTTCAGAGCTGAAGCAATAAGGTAGATCTGAGGTTTTAGAAGTATTCAACCTAATTAGTATCAAGGAGGTATCCTAGTGGATTTTATTATAGTGGGCAAGAGCAACCCTAACTACAGTATAGTGAGAAGTGGTGGGAAATGTAATAATAACAGATAGTGTTTAATTGCTGTTAGATGTAATATCTTATTGTGAACATTCCTGAAAATAGAAAACTTAAGGGATGCATTACAATCAGAAGAAAAGTGTTCTGACAGTAAAACTGCAGGTAGCAAATTTGCCAGTAATATAAAACCATAACTGGCCTGAAAGAGCTGCAACCATAACGTCCTTCCATAGCTACGTTTCTTAATTTCTATTATGCACTGCATTATCTGCATATATCTTTTAAATATAACCTTAATACAATATTATTTTAGTTTAATACCATATATGGTGTTAAGATATCTTTCACTATTGCCACTGGTCTGTTTTGTCTCATTTTACAACACTTACCTGCTGGTACAGTGTTTCACTCTTTGCTCTTGGAGTTTTCATTGATGCCGTACACCTATTTTGTTGACGGGTAAGTAAAGAAGAATGCTGTGAAATGACATACAGCAGGTGTTCTTAGGAAATAATGTAATTTTTCAGCTATCTCAGATAGGATTTGTTTTTTCCAGGACACATGTTGGTCTCTCGTTTTGGTGTCATAATGTGTGTACCTTAGGCTTAAATCATGTGTTCACCACACATGATTCAAGGTATGTGATGCTGCTCTTTTCCTTTTAAAGTAATGGGCATTCAGGTAAAGTCATTTGTCTTCTACTCTCAAGACAGATAGATCTGGAAATTCTTCTTGAATTATATTCTGTTAAAAGTTGAAATGCATGAGATAATATCAAGAGTACTTGCTATTCCATTTTTCAGAGGTTAGCAGCAGAGGTACAAAGAACAATTCCTCAAGCATGTATGGTAAGGGTAATGTTTTGACTGCTAATTTGCATCAGGGGAATTCTGAATCATGATGCTGTATAACATCCTACTTTCTGAAGTATCTGTGTAAATACAAAACTTGCCTTCAATTTAAAAAAAGGGTTGGCAAATCTCTATGTTTATTAGATCTCTAAGCAATATGGAAGAATAACATCAAATGGTAGTCCTTCTTCTCCATGTTGATTCTTTCCGCTCTTTCCATAACAGCCCAGTGCTATAAATCAACTTCTGAAACTAAGACTGTTTCATTCTTTGTTTTCCACATCAAAAATTTAGTATTAGTGGTGAGGTCATCTTACAATAAAGTGATTTTAAATTCATAATTTGCTCCCTCAGTGTCAAAGGCAAGACGGAACAGAAAACCTGATGGGCTTTACCATGTAATAAGACATATTCCTTCCAAACCACCTCTCAGCATCTTGCAATGCACATTTTCTGATGAAACCATGCTACTTTGGTTGTTGACCCTCCAGTAGAGAATAAAACTGGAAAGGAAATGTAAATAAACCCAGATTTAGCAGTGTTAAGCTTTAAGAGGAAATTGAAGGGTGTTTTCAAATTATTTGAGTATTCATGAATTTCTAGTAACTGATTTTTTTCTGGGCTTGCATGTAATTCTTATAATTAAGCTATCTAATTTATCCTCAGCTGATAGTTGATTTGAAAGAAATAAAGCATCATAACACTTCAAATCTTGCACATGGAAAAAAATCAGGCAAAGTTCAGCAGTAGGAGAAGCAAATTACGCTAGGAAAACACCTCAAAAGAAACAAGACATGACATAACTAAGGAATATACATCAACTTATGTATAAGGCAAGTTTGAATTTCCAGGAAGACATAATCCAGCAGGGAACTTATTCATAGGTATTTTATGGTACTTATTATCATGTAGTACCTAAAATTCAAAGCATTGACTACAGCTGTTATTACTAGAGATTACGTTTAATGTTTGTATACATAATAAATTACCGATATATGTTTTCATTGTGAAAATGTTTACGATTATTCATATGTGTTTGGCTGCTTTCTCTCCTGCTGCTGAAGTGTATACCAGTGTGGGAGCACTTTTTAGTAATTTTACTTTTCAGGTAAGTCTCTTGTAAGTAACAACATGTTTTTAAGTCAGTGTTTGCTTCTAGGACAGATAACACAGTTATGGCAAAAGAATGCTTTGCAGAACCAAGGCCACTGCTTGCTTCTGCTAAACAACTCATACACTGGAAAAAAAAAAAAAAAAAAAGGGAGGAAAGGGATCACACCTGTGACCCTCCTGTGGCAAGGAGTGAACTGGGCAGGTGACCCAAATTGGCTAAATGAAGTATTCCATCCCAATGCATCATACTCAGTATAAAGCTGAGGGATCAGAAGGGTTAAGCTCTCTGTCATTGCGTGGTGTTCTGAGAGGACCTTGTCTATTCTTCTGTCTTTGATCCTCATCCACACATTTCTGAATCTGTGTATTCCTGCATCTAGCTCCTGTCTGCTGCTGAGTCCAGGAGTCCAGTCCAGGACTTTCCCAGGGCCTGCTGTAGTCTTGGTCGTGACGTGAGTGTTACTGGGAATAGGGAAAGCAAACTTGGTATTGTTTATATTTGTATATATTTCACTATTTTATTTTTCATCATTACTGCTTTCATCAAAGATTTGTAGTTTAGTTTCTAACTTGTAAGCATCTCTTCCTTATTCTTTTTCCTTTCCCTTTCTGGGAAGGGAGAGGGAGATCACCTGTAATTTGCTTAATTTCCAACTCAGCATTAAACTGTGACAATTAGGCATCTGAATTGGGGCATTACTGACTGGAAATCACAACAAATATGAAATTATTTTAGTTAAAATATTAAACTGTGTTTTGAAAAGCACAGATATTTTGAAGAATTTGATCCAGTTCTTGATATAAGAATTTTTCTAAGTAGGTCATCTGTAACTCATCTGGATCAATTAACATGAGAAAGGGGTTGTCAAACAAATTCCCTCCCTTGTCGCTAAAGTAAACACATTTGACCATTCTGTGGAAAGCAATTCTTCTGTGTTTAAGCATTGGCCCACTTTTCAGCAGTGTAAATGATAAGAGTGTTGAAAAAACTTAATTTTTTCACTTGTCATTTCTGTAAGTTTGTACTGCTTCTTCACCATTGAAAGATGCCTGCATGTTATGAATTTAGCTAGGGTCATGTTTCAAATACATCCTGTGCCTTTTTTTCATTTTGTCATTTAATTGTATATATTACCTTTGGTTCTGTTGGAATTTTTTTTGTCCTCACACTTTATAAACATGAGTTTTGCATGCATAACTGTGTGCAGTTAATCTTGAACATTGTGGTAGGATTCTCAAAATTATTTGGTATGTCAAAACATTGCACATTTTATAAATGCTAGTATTTGTACACACACATTTTGTCAGAAATAGGCTTTATCTTTTTCACAGTTCAAGGTGAGACCGGGTATGGCAGAGCCACTGAGAAGGATTTTATACAAATAAACAGCAGCAAGCTCAGGATAACCTTTTGAACCAAAACCAGTTATATCATTGTAGATTACTTGGGGAGTACGTAGAATAAACTTCTTAGTATTCTTTCATAGCCCTACTGTAAAGAGAGAGTTGGACTAAATGGTCCTTGGTCTGAACTAATACAGTTGTTCTTATACTCGGTTAATAAACTTTCAATTAACATGACTTTTTCGTGAGGAAATAATGGCTGGACTAAGATCTGCTTTGTCTCAGAAGAAAAATCAATTTACTGATTTCACGAACAGGATTAAAAATAGATGCCTAAAAATTGGTCTGCTTGTAATTATTGAGACTTCTAGTATGCTTCATTGGACTAATAGTTAATGGAAAATAGTAATATTCTGGTCATTTTAGAATCATAGAATCATTAAGGTTGGAAGGGACCTTGAAGGTCAACAAGTTCCAACCCCCTGCCATGAGCAGGGAACATTACCAGTAGATCAGGTTGCACAAAACCTCATCCAACCTGGCCTTAAAAACCTCCAGGGATGGGCAGTCAACAGCCTCCCTGGGCAACCCATTCCGGTTCCTCACCACCCTCATAGTGAAGAATTTCTTCCTAATATCTAACCTAAATCTCCCCTCTCTCAGTTTAAAACCATTACCCCTTGTCATATCACTATCTTCTCTGATGAAAAACCCCTCTCCAGCTTTCCTGTAGGCCCCCTTCAAGTACTGGAAGGTCTTCTCCAGGCTGAACAGCCCCAATTCTCTGGACCCTTTCCAATGGGTCCATATCTTCCCTGCGCTGAGGGCACCAGAACTGCACACAATATTCCAGGTGGGGTCTGACCAGAGCAGAGGGGCAGAATCACCTCCCTGGCCCTGCTGGCCACACTTCTTTTGATGCATATTTTAATAATGTATGGCTGGAAGAAAGGTAAAATCTGCTTGATCGGTTACTTTTTAAATCTTTTCTACTGTTCTAGGTAAGAAATATGTACAAGATTTTCTTTTTCTGTTTTATAGGTTTGACTGTAGAGTAGCTCAGTAAATTTAGTCAAGTTACATAGGATCTTTTTTTGGCTTTGTTTTTTTAATACACTAAAAAAGCTAATGACATACCTTTATTTGCAGCAATTTAAGCTAATCACTTTGACATTGCTTTATGCTCTTTGTGCTGTTACTCAGTCACATTTTGTTTCTTATAGGTTGCCTTTACTCAGGTAACATAAAAAACCAAGATGAAATATTTAACTTTAGGATATTTTGGGGAAAGCAGTTTTAATTAAGAGGTAAGTATAACAACAACAGTGAAAAATGAAGAATGCTATAGGAAACACAAGGATTTAAGTGTCTAAGTTAGTGAATACATTTGGGGTTTTTGTTGACACCATCTTAAAATCAAGATGTAACCCTTTCTCATTACTCTTAGTGGTCTGAACAGGCTCTGAGCATAAAAGTACTTGCAGAATGTTAGCAGCTCCCACTTCTGATGGGGAAAAGCAAGATTTTTATTTTTTAAAGCTAGGTGTCAGATTAGGCTTGATAGTTGGCTATTTGTTAGAAGATGGCAAATTATAAGCAAGGGTTTGGAAGACTGTCACCTTGGACAAAGAGAAAAATAAGTCTATTTCTGGATCTTGTCCTAAAGTTCAAAAACAGGCCTCTGAACGTCTGTATTTAGACAGATAAAATAGAAATTAACTTCAAAATGTAATGCATAAACTGTGCTTTTCATCTTTCTGGGTCATGTTTAATAGTACACAGATTACATTAAAACAAATTTAAGAAAAAACAACATTGTTTACTGTCCACAGAAGACTAGAATTTATAAATTTGTCTTTGGTCTAAAATGAATTGAAAAATATTTAGAAAATGGTGATTCATTGTCTCTGAGGAAGACCCACTGGAATTTAGATATAAACTCTCAAAACCCATCACTGGACACTACTAAGTTTGTAACATTCAATCCAATTTTCTGGTGTAAACTCACTTGCTACAAAATTTATAAGATGTCATAACTACTTTTTTAGGTTTTTTAAACAAAATTTATATAAATATTATAAAAACTAGCATTAAAATGTCTTAGAATTTAGTTTAAACTTCAGAAGAAAACTGCAAAAGTAAGTACAGTCTGGAATAGCCTTCTTATGCTGCTTCACTAAAATACTCCAACAAAGCCCAGAAGAGTGTAGATTATTTTCCTGCATGCTCCACACCTGAATTCTGTGTTCTTAATGGCAAAGGGTTGGGAGCTGCTTTTATTCACACTCACAACCATAAAGTGATATTGCAGCACTGATGGGCACCTCTTTAGGAACCTGTGCTTGTCAGGCTCCTTCCAGCAGCTGCCCCTTGCTGCTTGGGTCAGTGTGCTACATTCTCTCCTGGCTTCTTCTATCTGGCCATCAGCTAGTCTACTAGCCCTTCCTTGGGACAATTACCTTCTAGGCTTTCACATCTAATGGTCAGTCTCTCCTCCATCAGCCATACTGAACCCTCTTATTTGTACAACCGACAGTATTTGACAGCCTCTCCCCAGGTGCTTGTGGTGGTAATTATGTATAAGGGAGATTTCCCTGAATCCTCTGGGCTGCAGATGAAGTGCACTAGTGGTTCAAATGGTTTTATTTAATCCTGGTGGAGAGGAGGGCAACTAAGACTCATCTGGAAAGATGTGTTGTTTTTCAAAGTATTGAAAAAGTTAACTGTAAATGCATTTCACATTTTTAACTTAAATGTTTATGAAGCTGGCACTTTCATATCTTTTACTATTTCCTCTTATGACCAGTTCCTTTAAAAAAAACTGGACTCAGATTACTGCTCTATTTGAGAGACTTGTACAATATATGGACAATGGAAAATCCTGCACAAAGAGCACTTTCTTGACATGAGTAAACTCATCATTTGAAATTATTAATTTTCTCCTGGGATATGCAGACAACTTTTCAAAAGGAAAAATTAAAATATAATGTACTATGGAGAATTTTTGTGCAGGAGAATATGCTGTTGCTATTGCAACCTTGCTATTGCTAGGAGAATATGCTATTGCTGTTACACTAAACAATAGCTCAGAATTGTAGCTTGGTGAGGGGAATGAAGTGCATTCAATTGCAGTAAAGTGTCAGAATTAAGCTTTATATGGGGGACTACATAAGATACTTTTAAGTTTAAGGTACTTTGAACCTCATGCCTTTCCATTATATATGCCTGAGTCATGTGTAAACATGTATTGTTTTCACTTTTAGCAGGACTGATTTTCTTTATTTGAAGCTTTAGTGATAAGCACACACAATTGTCTTTAAAATATCCAAATCCTTTCTTTCTTTTCTTTCCCCACTCCCTTCTCTGCAGAGCAGTGTCCCAACCCAAGTATTTTAAGTGGCTTTAGTGAACTATTGCCATTCTTAGTATTGATCTGCAGTTTGATCTGCAGATCAAGCCATACGTAGCAAGAAGAATGGGTTTGCAGTTTATTTCTGCAGCTGAGTTTTCAATATTGCTGTTATCCTTACACAAAACTATACTGTAAGTTTGTAGTTTAAGGATTTTTAAAGATTATTTGGAGGGTAAGGTTGGACTAGAGATCTCCTGAGGTATTTCCACTCTCAGCTGTCCTTTGATCTGATAAGTGTTGCTTCTGAGGAGGAATTTTTCACACTTGGTAAAATATGCTTTGCATTTTTCATAGAATTTTAAAAGCCTATAGAGAACTTTAAAAAGCTTTCTTGATTTCTATTAAACAAAACCATATTTAGTAAAACACTCCCCACATTACAGTTTTTCTAGTCAGGGTATCTATTTTTAAAGCTTTCGTTTTTCACCAAATTGTATAAAAATATGTACATTTTGGCTGGTTTAAGTATTTTTTCAATATGTAACATTTCAAATAAGTAGCCTGAATGAATGTCAAAACTGATCTTAGGAGAAATTCTTCAATCAGTTGTGCTCAGGCTGGCTTAAACAAACAATGTAAAGATCTTTATTGCAATTGCAGAATAATTTCATCATGACAAAATCTCCAGAGGTCATCTGATCCAGAGCCAAGTTTAAATTCAACGTTTTCTGAAGAAAGTTCAACCTGACATTTACTATTAAATCTAAGTAGCAGACTATTCCATCAGCTGAAAATAATCTCTCTCCAAAATGTAAGAGAAATGACTACTTATCAAGTATATATTGATTTATGCGTGCTGGAAATTATGACTTACACATTTTATTTTTTTTAAGGTGCAGACAGACTTTAGCTCAATAGTGGTTGTGCAAGGAAATTACTTCTTAGATCTTTTGGTGAAGACTGACAGCTAATTTGCAAAGAAAATGGATCATGCCTAGCTTGCATGTTTAAATACTGCTCTTTAGCACTTTCAAGTACCTGTAGAGTCAATTATTTTTCAGTTTATTGCTAACTTTAGAAGCTCTACAATTTAATATATTCTAGCTCTCCAAATACACATTTTTCCCTTCCATTGGAAGTAACATTGAATTACACTGAATTATGTTATGTTTCTGTTAGAGGATGACAGAGCTTTGATTAAACTAACCTTTTAATCTTTTTCCTAGGCACCTGGAAAAAACAAGTAGGGTTTTTTAAATTGTATTAACATGCCATGGTTTTTTTTTTTTTTCAATGTTATCTTGACTAAAGCAAATAAATTATATACTTTATGTAAATAGAACAACCACAACAATAAAGGTAACAAAGGCATCCACTCTGCCAATTTAAGTTCTCTTTTGTAACGGAATAAAATCAGGCCCTTAGTAAAACAGTTTATTTTTACTAATCTTCTAGGAAGGGAAAGGAGGATTGTCCTGGTCATGTGTAATTCTTATTAATTTTGATAAATCTTAGGAATTTCAAGTGGAAGATATCCTTCTCTTTCTGGAACCAGCTAAAACTGGACCATTCTGTCTTATTACTAAACTCAGATACTAAATGTTAGAAATTTCCAGAAGGTGCTGAATGTCCAAAGGCATGGATGTAGCAAGTTGTCCTGGGTTGAGCCAGGATGAAGCCAATTTTTCTTTTTACTGATTTTTTTTTTTTCCTTCAGTAAGCTTTCTCTTAACTAGCAACAGTGTGTTCTGCTAGGCTGATAAGACAGTGGAATGTTTTTCTAACTACTGAGGCTTCAAGGCCGCACCTTCACTCTGCCGGCTCAGACACTATGGGGAGATCTGTGACCCCCCCCGCAGGAGGCTGAGTTACAGACAGCAAAATTGGCCAAAGATATTCCATTCCATATATCTACGTAAGCTCAGAGGAAGG
>NW_009952973.1:5712204-5717879 GCF_000747805.2 Chaetura pelagica | reverse complement strand
ATTCATTAGTGTTTTAATTAAAGCTGTGTAGTTTAGTTTTCAATCCAGCCAAATCTCTCTTTTTCTCTCTCTCCTTCCCTACCTGGGTGGGGGGGGAGGGGATCGAGAGCATTGTTGTCGGACCTGAGTCAAACGGTGACACAAGTGTACATAATTGAAATTGACTAACATCTCGGAAATTATAGAGATAAGAAATAGGTGTTTTCCAAACAAAAGGGGAAGGAAATGGGAGAAACATGATTTGAAGAAAAACTATATACACCAGATAAGCATAGCAAGAAATTTTAAATTTTAATTGATGAGGCTCTACTCTTAGCTTCCAAAATGTAAATTGGCTTCCAACTGTTGCAGAAGTCTTAATTTTGGTCTTTTTGACATTTTGATTGCAACTTTGCTGCACTTCATGAGAATTTATTCTGTTTATTTCTGGTTTAACTTAGGTGTACAAAAATAAGCCTGTAACATGTTTGGGAACATTTTTTATTGAAAGAAAATAGGAATATGGCCCCTAAAAATCAAAGTAATGGTAATACTGTATTTGCTAGGACAAGCTGATATCATCATCAACCTTTGATATAGGTTTTTGCAGCTTTGGAAAAGCCATTAAAATTAAAGTAAGAAACCCCTTTGTAAGGACAGGCTACTCTTAGGCTTTTTCTGGAAATACTAATATCCTTTCCTTCCCCAATAAAAGAAAGCAACAAAATTACCATAACTAAGAAAACTGATCTTTCAAAGTGCTTACTGCAAATTGAGTGTTCTCATCTCACATTGAGAGCCTGCCCACCTCTGGATTCTAGCTCAGCATAGCTATTTCAGTAGTTAACACATGCTTCTGTACTTTGCTAAACTGAGAAATTAGGTTGTATAAGGAGTGTTATTTGCATAAATGCACTCCTAGAAGGTTTCTAAAATAGTAATTAAATATAGAAATATCCTGTGGATTCTACATTAAGTAGTGCTACTTTCTGTAATGTGGCTGTAAATAGGACAGGCTAAATAAATACCTCTGAGGAGAAGCTATTTAGCTGTTCACAAAGGATTTGAAGCATATACGAGTCACTTCAGACTATCAAGTCATCAATCTGTGGTATCCCCAGGTACTTTGATGTGATTTGATAAATACTAGTTTTTCTTGGAGCAGCTCACCATTCACGGAGAGCGTCTGAGGAAAAGTCACAGCAGCCTCAGAAGTGACAGAAAAACTTGTTTTCCAGGGACTTAGAGAAGAAGGTACAGAGTTTGTCTTCTGGGTTCGCCAATACAATGAAAGTGGATGGATGGGTGGCCAGTCTGAGGAAAGGACAATATTGTGGAAGAACAGTGATTAAGAGAGGTGTGCTTACAAACCATTTTATAGTCTACTTTTTTTCTGAGTCTCCTTTAAAAGTTGTTTGTCAGAGCTGTGTATGTTGTTGAACACTATATTGGCCATGCTGTTTAGTGGTCCTGCTGTGCTGTTGATTTCCAAAAGATGTTGCTGTGGGCTGCTCGGCTTGGTATTTGTTGCTTGACCTGCTGCTGGATTAACCCCGGTTCCCTCTCCAGAGGAAGTGCCCAATCTTGCATCAGACTTGTCAGTTCTTTGCCTGGAATCTGCCTTCTTTGGGCCAGCTTTATGGCCCTATTCTTCTTTTTCACTTGCCTGAAACATAGCACTCATGCTCTGATGTAATTCCTGGCTTCTCAAGTTTTTTTGATGGCTGACTTGGCTACTATGTCAGTTGGAAGTGCTTGGTGGCACCTGAAGGTGCCATTAGAAAGAGGCTGCAGGCAGCCCACCCTGGCTTTGACAGAGGACCATCAGATCTGCTTTGCCTGGACAGCAAGACCAAATAAATGTTTTTAGTGTAACCTGTGTTTATCTTCATTCTCCTGGACACTGTTTCCTCACTTGCCTTGTTTTGAAGTTTCCTGGCCTCTAACTTCTGTATCCTCAAGTCCAATCAACAGTCAAAGTCATCAACCTAAAAGAATTGGGGGGGGGGGAGGAAGAAAAAACTTCTGTGCTCAAGTGAAAATTAAAATGGAGTTTAATCTTCAGTGGGTGTTGCAGAGCACTAATGATAATGGTGATGGAGCTTTTCAAAAGGTAACGCAGGTGTTCTCAAGTGTCTGATTTACCAGAAAGCTGGAATGATATTCACTTATTTTTTTTTACAGATTCTCAGCATCTGCATAAGGCAAGGGAAGGACAGATTGTTCACCGAAATATTAGTTGTTTTCAGCTAATATGTTAATTATGTTTCAATTTTAATTTTCTTTTTTTAAAATTTGGACTGATAGTTGTGTGCAGTAAGAAGCTGAACTGGAGTTGGAAGTATTCTACTTCAGTTGTGAAGTATTGCAAATTTCAGTTTCCAATCTTCCGCAGTAAAATAGCAAGATATAAAATATTCTGGACTTAAAATGTTATAGTTGAATTGTACTGAGAAACTATTTTTTTATTTGAAAAGCATCCTGTTGTAAAAAAAAAAAAAGAAGAAAAGTTTTTGTTTTGCAGTAACTTTCCCATCATGTTTCAGACTATAAAGTTTGAGGCTTTTTTTTTTTTGTTAGGGTAAATGTTTAAAGATTTGTGTTCTTATTTATAAAGCTGGAAAACTGTGATATTTGACCTTTCTATTCCTTGGTTATTAAACAGGAACTCTATAAATGTACAGTTGGTTACATCGGAATTTTTCTCATAACTAGGGTAAATGTAAAGTTATGTTTCATTACAAAGGAATTGGGAAAGCTGTGAACTTCAACTGTGTGTTTTGCGTTTCTTACTGACACTTGCAGAAACTGGGGACAAATGTATATTTTAATTTTGAGTTTGAATAATCTCAGTTTATTCAAGATCTAGTTTACATTATTTCATATGAATTTTTCAAATCCTGCTTTTATTTTAGCGTGATTGTGCTAGCAACTTCTTATTTCTCTAGAATTTTAAAAGTGATAAAATTTATATACAAACATTTACTTATATGTTGTTATTATGCTAACGTGTATGTTTATCTGATATGGAGAAAGGTCAAGAATGCATAATTATTCTTGTATTTTGAAGTAACACTGGTTTTGGTCCTTGTTTACTGTAAATTTCTGAAATGGTTTGCAGAGAAAAGAAATTGAAAAAAATGCTTCTTAAAATGGTAAAAACTGTTCCTAAGTACCTCTCAGCAGGACAGCATGTTGCCCTTGGTAGGTGGGGAGAACAGAATTAAGAAGGAGACATCCAGGGAAATGGAAGACTTGATGCTGGGTGGGTAGAAGTAACCAGAATAGGAATGACATAATCTTGGGACTTGCAGCCTCCCAAGAAAGTATTCTTATTGTACAGATTCGAAGGGGAAAATATATTTCAGTGAGGCCTTTAGCTAAGATTTTGCAATATACCCTTCTTAAAACAATCAGAACTCTAATTGTGGTTAATATTATTGACGCTTAACACTACTGGTTACAAAACTTCTTTTTTTCTTTTTTTTTTTTTTTAGTTTTACTAGTATAAAATACAGCTTTAACAGGCAAAACAAGAGCCCTTTTTGTAGTGTGAATGATGAAGCCTCAGTTAAGGGTAGTTTTTTCACATGGCAGAAAAACTTTGTACTTTGCAAACACTGCCACCAAATGATTAAGAACATGTAAAGGCTATGTTAGTTCTCACAAGGATATTAGAAATATTTCAAAATGTTTAGTGAGTTTTTATTATACATTCTTACTTCTGTGACTTCTCCAAGGTCCAAACATTCTCATTGAGGTGATAAGTAGATATGACTACATTATGCATTTTTAAAAGGAAACATCTTCTCAGTAGACAGAAGATTCTAAAAACCAGAGAAATAAAGTTGTAAAAGCATGCTGTTTAGAGAAGTAACACCTAGCATGGCTGAGAGCAATACTTTTGTCAACAGTAATTGGCTTAATTGTGCTTTACTTGGGAACGGACTGTCAGGAAAAATAAGAAACTTGGAAAATTTTCAGCTTTTCCTAATTTTTGCCAAAAAAACATAAACCCAGCTCCCCCTCCCCAGACAAACCAGCGGTTGCATCCTGGTCTGAAATGAGTCATATCTAAAATATGATGTTTAGAGTATTTCTTACCACCCCCTTGATATGACAATTGAGATATAGTAACAGGGATTGCAATAGCTCAAGAGTGAAAGTTCTTCTGCTTCATCTTGTAATGCCCTTCTAACCCACAGCATACAGTAGTGAATTGTGGCAAGAAAATGACCACTAAGCAATAAATCATACATACAAAAAATTGCTTTATTTGTGTGATAGAACAGGATGAATTTCTATACTAAAATGTTTTTCTCTGATTGCTAAAAAAAACCCAACAGCTAATACTTGAAAAATATAAAACAAAATTCTAGTTTTATAATTAAGAGATCAAATTCATCCCCTGTTTAAAAAAAAAAAAAGTACAGATGTGTATCTCCATTTACCATTAGTAGCTTTTGGTTGAGAAAATCACAAATCCTGTTGTATGAGATGGAGATACCTAACTTGGTAATGAAACTGATAAAACAATCTTGAGAATTACTGGCTCTTCTTTGGAAGTTTGTAATGAGCACAGCTAAGGAGGACAGGGCAGCTAGAAGAAATACTTGGTTTTATATTGTTGAATGACTAACTAAGTAAGGCTGCTTGGAGAAGGCTGTAATACTAATGATCTGTCACTTTAGTAATATTAATATGGTTAGGTCTTGAAGTCAAATTATAGTCAAACTATTCATAGAAAATGCATTTATTAATCTTTTATGCACAAACCCAGACAAAACAGAACAAAAAAATATTTCCTGCTTTTCCTGAATAAGAAGCTGTCTTTTGATTGCAAATCTGCTTGTCATAGCTAAAGGGCTAAGAATAGAGAATTTGTGTAGTTCTAAGAAAACAGGTGAAGTGCTTTAGGAGTACTGGGGCATTCCCATGGGATGGTCAGAAATTAAGCTTAAACAAGGGAAAAGTCCTTTTTGTCTGGAGTTCAGCCAGAAGTGGAGGGTTTTTAAACGGCATTTGAGCTGCATGAGGTGTCTTGTCTTTGACCTGCAATCAGAAAAATGCTTATAGCAGTACAACTCCCATGCAGAGAAGAAGAGTACATTGCATACAGCAAATGTGCAGGCTGAGAATTGTAACAAATACTGTTTAGTAGAATCTTGCCAAGTAAATTTATTGATGCATCCTGTGGGTTTTTCCCTTGATATTAGAACATCAGATGAAATTTTAGCATTTTTGCCTACTTATTTGTAAAGAAATCATGGTAAATATTAATAAAGTTGTATAAAACTATTTACATATTTCTGTTTCCAAAACTGTAGAATATGAAGAAACTTAATCTTCCTAATACTGAAAATGATATAGAAGAGTTCTAGTAAGGATGAATGTAATGTGGAAGAACCTATTTTTGATGGGACAGTTAGCTCACTTAGTATTTTGAGCCTATTTTTAATGGGAAAATTAGGACAAATAGGATTTTAGTCTCCCTTCAGTTGTTTGTAACATTGTTTCCAATATTTAATTCTTTGTTGGTAGGGTTTTTTGTTGGGGGCTTTTTGGTTGTTTGTTTTGGTTTCATGTTGTGTGTTTTCTCCTTTGGGTTAGTTTCTGGTTTTTCATTTTATTGTTATACTATTTGTTCAGGTTACATACCCTTCAAGAAAAAAAAAATCTTTCATGTACATCTCAGC
>NW_009952973.1:5699287-5711955 GCF_000747805.2 Chaetura pelagica | reverse complement strand
AAGAGTAGGGTTGAGGGAAAAATGTTTTCCTTAAAATCCTTTTTTCTTGTTCTGTCTTTTTCTTTTACCCTACCACCAAAAGAACCCCCAAGTTAACAAGAAAACCAAACAACCCTCAAACACGACCAAACCACCACCATGCCAAAAACAGCCAACCAAAAAAACCTTACACTTCTATTATGTCTTATTAATTGACTGCTTTATAAACAAATATTTGTCTCAAAATTGAGAAGGCAACTAATTTCCGTAATATTAAGAGGAAATGGTAACTTTAAAATAATCGGACTTTTTTCGTTGTTGTAATGATAATAGTATTGTATCAACTTCTTAGAAGGGAAAGACAGAAAAAGTCAGATAATTATTTAAAGCTGTGAATTCCTTAATACAGTCTTTTCTCATCTGTGTTTGGATAAGGAGAGATCCAATTACTGTTGAATCTGCTTCTAATCATGTCAATCTGATTGAATAGATTGTCTTAATTTTTAATTTTTATTGCTGTTTTATAACAATATTGTTTATGATCATACTTACTGTCATTTGTAATAGCACTAATCAAATATTAATTGCATTTCCAGTTATTATAAGATTGCAAACTTTCCAAATTAGGAGCTTCAGGTTGCATATATTTGAATTCAATGTCTCCTCCCACTTCCACTATTTATTTATTTCTCTTCATTATTTCTTTGCTTTTATCCTCTGATATTCATCAGACTTTTGATCACTTTGCTCCCCTTTTCAAATATTGTTCAGAGACAAACCTCTTATGCAGATTTCACGTGGATAAGCTTTGCTGTCCCTGATAAATGTCATGAGCTTGAATACGAACAAAACCACTGAGCCCAAGAGACAAAAGAATCCAGATAGAGTAGAAGTGGCAAGCTTATGAGTTTTTCATGAGCTGTTACTTTGTGGGCAGCTGGTACAGTTGAGTAAGCAACTGCAGCAGGGGAGAAAGGAGTGGCCAAATCTTCCTAGACATAAAAGGAAACTAAACTAATACAAAGAATCATGGCTCCTCATGCACAGTGGTGTCTTCTAGTGGGGAATCACCCTTTTGTATTGCTCAGCTTGGAGGCAAGGATGGACGGCCTTCATTATTTCAGTTGGGGTGGTGCTCCCCTCTCCTTTGTGCACTTTAAAAAACTCCATAGGGTCTTTTACCATGTGCCTCATTTGCCTAAGTCTTCTACATCTGTAATACCTCCTATAAGTATTTTTGTTTCCTATATGCAGAAAATAGTGATGCCTTTTATCTCAGTGGAAAAACAGTCTTGTGAGCTTGTTCACTGAATAATTACTACCTTGGAAAGACATTCCTGTTAGTCTGTGGTATCCAGCTGTCAAGATATGTAAGCCTCTAAGGCTATCTGTAGCATTTCCTCTTCTTCCATAGAGTTCAGGTGAAAACAAAGACAGCAATCCAAATTATTAATAATATACTTTTGAGAATTTCAGTATTTTTAAACTCCTCAGAGGAGGGAGTGGCAGGACTGAACATTCAATCAAGTCATCTTTATGTTCTCTTGCACACTAATCCAGCCTGAAGACATAGGAGTTACCAGTGGGTTAATGCTTTCTAAAAACCACAGGCTGAAATAATAACAGTTGGGAAGAGATTCCACTTTGTCAAGTGAAAAATGTCATCTGACATTGTTCATTATTAAAATCAGCACATAATTCAGTCTTGTTCTATTAGTTCTTTTTATGTAAAGAAGAAAAAAAAAATCTCTTAGGCCTAATTTGTTTCCATGATCCACATCTGTGCACTTGGAATACATTCTTCCTCATAATAGTAGCTGATGAGACAACTGATGTTTACTCCAAACATGGCTGCAATTTTATTTTTTTTTACATTTAGATTATTTTTTTCCCTTACCCTAAATTTCACATGCTCAAGATGTCTGTTAAGTACTTATTTGCCTAAAGCAACAGCTACTTGACATTAAGAAAGTATGAATGTTGTATTCATAATCAAGAGCTAAGAGTGTGGGAATGTGTGATTTGGATACATGTGAACAATGGCCCAGGCCCTTGAAATTTATTGAAGGGCTTGCTACAAAATGAAAAGCACATCTTTCTTTACCTTCTTAATCTTCCTGGTACACTTTTCTTTTCCAACCTCTCTTTTACATCTATCCCAGTACAATATCTCAAGAATATCTACTTTCAAATTTATTTTGCTGACACTTAAGGTAGTGTCTTGTGTGTGTGTGCAGTAAGGACCCAGAAACCACCTCACCCACAAGTTCCACTCTGACGGGCTACTGTTCTGTCTTTAATGGAATATGGCTGGAGCCAAAAGCATGGAAAATAGATTTTTTTTAAATTATAGCCTCCCCTTTCACATAAGGTGGATCAAGAACTGGTTGTAAGGAAGAAATCAGAGAGTTGTAGTCAATGGGGCAGAATCTGGTTGGAGGTCTGTGACTAGTGGAGTCCCTCAGGGGTCAATACTGGGACCGGTGTTGTTCAATATCTTCATCAATGACCTGGATGAGGGCACAGAGTGTACCCTCAGCAAGTTTGCTGATGACACTGAACTGGGAGGAGTGGTTGACACACCAGAAGACTGTGCTGCCGTTCAATGAGACCTGGACAGGCTGGAGAGTTGGGCAGGGAGAAACTTGATGAAATTCAACAAGGGGAAGTGTGGAGTTTTGCATTTGGGGAAGAACAACCCCAGGTACCAGTACAGGTTGGGGGCTGACCTGCTGGAGAGCAGTGTAGAAGAAAGGGACCTGGGGGTCCTGGTAGACAGGAGGATGACCATGAGCCAGCAATGTGCCCTTGTGGCTAAGAAGGCCAATGGCATCCTGGGGTGCATTAGAAAGGGTGTGGTTAGTCAGTCAAGAGAGGCTCTCCTCCCTCTCTATTCTGCCTTGGTGAGGCCGCATCTGGAATATTGTGTCCAGTTCTGGGCCCCTCAGTTCAAGAAGGACAGGGAACTGCTTGAAAGAGTCCAGCACAGAGCCACAAAGATGATGAAGGGAGTGGAACATCTCCCTTCTGAGGAAAGGCTGAGGGAGCTGGGTCTCTTTAGCTTGGAGAAGAGGAGACTGAGGGGTGACCTCATCAACGTTTACAAATACGTGAAGGGTGAGTGTCAGGAAGATGGAGTTAAGCTTTTTTCAGTGATGTCCTGTGATAGGACAAGGGGCAACAGATGCAAACTGGAGCATAGGAGGTTCAATGTGCACAGTAAGTGGCTGGCAGAATAAAGCAGTGGTGGCATGAAAAAAACACCTTATCAATTCCTCTTCAGTTTTAGAGTGTTTGTTAGGGCCATCAACAAATTTTGACTGGCCAGCCATGGATCTTCATTTATGCATCCCATTTAATTAAGCCTCTTTGAAACTTCTGAACTCATTTTGGTTGTGATCATAGAGGATTGAGAACTGTTTATTTCCCCTGAGTTGTAGTAATGGACACAGGTATTTTTATCTTCCTGAGAAGTCAGAAAAGAAATTATATAGTAACTTGCATGTCTTCCTAGTGCAAGGTGAGAAATAAATCTGCTGCTTCCTCAAATAATTCTTAAGAGGTTTGTATCCATCCGTAATTTGTTTAGTATGCAATAAAGTAGAGAAGGATTCCTGAGACTTCTGCTGAAGGTGGAAGGAGAGCTTGCACTCCATTTCCCTCTCTAATTGATTATATTGTAAGGCAGGACAGGAGCTACAAATTTGTCAAATCAGTGTCATACTTATTTTCATTAATAAATTCAAGGACAGCTAAGATAGGCTGGTGATGTGCCAAGTAGCCATGGAATCCAAAAGAAAGAAGACTTGTGAATATAACAGTTACCTGAGGAGGAAAAACAGGAATTAAAAGTTTGCACAGTACTAGAGAGTATTGCTAGCTGAGAATTTCCTCACCTGTATGAACATGGGAAGGTCTGCTTGATCCTGTGAAGAATCTGTGACCTCCAATAATCAAGTAGTGTTCATTTGCTACATGGTGGAAATTCTCAAATGCTCAAGGGGTTTTGAGCTCTGAAACTGTATTAGGAGTTTAATGAGAAGAGTCAAAGTATCTAATGTCAGTCAGCTTATCTCCTCTGATTTAGATACTGTGTTCATGCAAGATGAATAGGCATGTTTTCCATGCTTCATTGTTGAACCTCTTGGGAAATATTTATGTTGCTCAGTGTTCTTCTGAAGATCAGTGTGTTGGAGGATTGAACTTCTGCTTAACCTTCCCTGATTTGTTTTGATGCTTTACATGGTGTAGGAGCTTTTTTTTTTTGCACCTGCCAAGCCTTTGTTGCCACTGCCCTTTCATATAGTTCTGGTGTGAATCTTGGAAGCTATGATGGCTTTGGGACAGAGCTGGATGTTGCCCCTGAAAATGTTTGTTCCACAGAAACTCCTTTTTTTTTTTTTTTTTTTTTTTTTTTTTTTTTTTTTTTTTTTTTTTTTTTTTTTTTTTTTTACATTGTAATCCTCGATTTGTGTGCTGGAGAGTGAACAGGAGCTGCTGATTTTTCCTATTACCATTTGAAATTACCTTTTTAAATATACATTTAAAGGACAGTAATTTTTTTTTTTCATGATTCATCAAAATAGAGCTTGAACTGATTCACAGAATGTATGGCATCCATTTTTATGTAAAATAATTTCTAAAAATACCCATCTTATCCTGGAAAAACTACTTGGCTAACTATTGAAATTCAATGTAGCAGCTGCTACAAACAGATTTATTTTTTATGATTATTTATCTTTTCTTTGTGTCCCTTAAGCAGTGAGGTTAGAATTTGACTATTCAATCATTCAGGGAGAAACTGAACAGAAATGCAGTGACAGTTTAATTTTTAAAAGCTGCCATGCCTTTCCAGGTAGCACAATTGGACACTATTTTACTTAGGGATTTAGGAAGCTTCAACCTGACAGATATGCAAATTTAGTACATCAACAAATCTTTCATGTCTAGTTGGGTTGCCTTCAGCTGTATTTGAAAAATAATGTATTTCTTTTCCTTTCTTTTTCTTCCCCTTCCTTTCCTATTTTATTTAATTTTACATTGCAGCTTCTATAGCATATTAGCCTCAGTAAAAAGAGAGTAAGACAGATTTGTTTTCAGTGACTTTTCAGCTGGCATTTTCTTTTAGTATAACTCACCAGGAGGTTCATGTTTCTTTCACAACATTACATGAAAATGTTAGACAATTCAGCCATTGGAATAGTGACTTTAAAACTTCAAAACATTTAAAATCCTTTTCTTAACAAAAGAAACAAGTGGATTATATGGCATTTCCACTGAATGCCACAGTTATTAATATGTGTATTCAACAGTGAATATTGTAAAGAAATTCAACATTTGTAACATAAATATTTTTTCTTTGTTTCTAGCACATGCAGACAATGTCTTTGTGAAGTACATTTAGTTTTGCTTTAAGAAGCCAGGAAGATGCTGGCAAAAGCTGTGGAGAAACTATTCAAAGAACAGAGTGAAACAGAAAATGTTAATCAATCAAGTGTTCTGTAATTAGAACTAAATGACATTTCCACAGTGTAGCTCTTAGTTTTTGTTAAGGAATATGCTAACTGAGTAACACACAATAACGTCATATTCATAGGAGGCTCATTTTTCCTTTGGATACACACTGCTAACTGATCTAATAAAAAAACCCAGTAACAATATTGTTAATATATTCCAAATCTAAAGAAGTAGAACTATATCCTCTCTCTTCTCATATTTTGTTTGCTTAGTTATGCTAATTGAAGAGGAGTTCATATTTCTTGTTTATATCCCAGCAGGAAAGAAAATTTTTTTTGGGTTTTATGTCTTAATTCAATTAAGGTAGAATTAATGGAGAACTGGATGCTACCAAACATTCTGAGCTAATTTTACTTTTGCTTCCTAACCTTTCCTTTCCCCAGCTGCTTCCCATTACTTCGTGACCAAAATCAGTTCAGCTACAGAAAAAAACACTCACAGTTGTAACACTGCTTACCCTCCTCTCTAATCATTTCACGTAACTTTGTTGTGGTCCCTGCTTTGCTGGTGCAGTTATGCCCATCCTTGCTTCCTCTACAGAGATGGGTAAAATACCATTCCTTCCTCTTGCCCGGGGAAGTCTACATGATAATTTGATTACAAAATTAATTATTTACATCCTAGAAGAAAAGCATGGCAAAGCTGTTTGAGCAATTTATGATTCCTTAATTAGAAGTACTTATTAACAGGTTGACAAAGACTCTCAAGTAGTCATGGTTGGACTTTAAAAGTCTTTCCCAACCAAAACTATTCTATGATTCTCTTGTGCAAGAAACAGGATGCAGTTATTCTACACTCCAGCTTGCTGGAGATTATGAATGCACTGTTCTGTGCAGAGTGTCTGCTCAGAGTGACTTTCAATGTACAGCATAAAATCAAGATTTGTTTAGGCAAACATGATCTGGATATGTATATCTAGACCTGACATCCTTTGAAGACAGAGATCAGCTTTATTTGGATGCTACAGGACAATATATTGTGAGTTTCTCAATGGAGGCTCCCCATTTCCACTACAGACTACTTGAAGCACTCCATACTTTATGGACTTTGCTTCTAAATAATTAAGACACTCATCATTATCTTGATTCTCATGCCTTCTCTTCCACTTCTGTCTTTTCCTACTAGTAATTATTAGACTATCTTTTAAGACTTGAGGTTTAGCAGCTACTGGTTCACAGCATAACATATGTGCTCTGTGTAAGTGTAAGAGAAAAGTTCTTAGATTTCAGCTATTGCCAGAACTCTTCTATACTGAAAGCACCAGTAAAAGATGGTTTGACATATTCTTCCCTATGGAGACTATATAGCTAGCGGATGCTGGCCTTCTCAGGCTCCCAGATATGTGCCGTGTCTGTAGGCTTTCCAGTAAGACATGAAACATTCTCTACCTGAAAGCCAGTAAGACGCCACTATACCAGTGATATGGAAGTCCAGTGCAAAAGCAGGCTTTGTTACTGCCAGCACTGCTGTCTGCTGATGTGGCTGAATGGCTTCTTGGCTCGTACATCTCTGCAATGGCATCTCAACAATAACCATGCAGAAATGCTCACCAACAGTGTTGCTTCTGACAAATGCAGTAGAGCATGGGATAGCACTCCTGTATTTTCATATTTTGCCTTGTGTTTTCATTTATTGAGAAGGGAGGTTGTGGTGTGTGTATATGATTTCAAGATATAACTTCATGAATAAATGGAACATGTAACAGCTCTTTATAGATGGAGTATTTTTGAAGTGTGGTTAGATATGAATGATCCCACAAGACTTCTTTTGATTTAACATCTATGTATTTATGGAGCCAAGCAGAATATGCTAAAATTGAAAGTGACATGGACAATTTTCAGCAATTCTCTTTCATTGCCACCTATTTTCAAATACTGTATGGTTTCATTTTTTTCATGGTATGCCTTATGTTTAGCATTTAAATCTTACCAGGAACTTGAGTGGCCAAGATTTCCAATAGCTGCTTTTTTGTCTGGATGTGAAATGAAAGGTTCATCCAAAAAATCAGCATGTAGTCAGGCCATAATTTACTTCTCAAATGAAGCACAAATTTATAGTTTCCTCTGATAAAGAGGGTGACAAATAGGAACTGTATGGAGGGCCGTTGAATGAATTGAACAGGTTGTGTGCCAGCACAGGAGTATGTTCCCAAAACTTCACCCACAGTAGAACTGTTGGGCTAATTAGGTAATTCAGAAAAGAAACTTACACTTTTTTGGGGAGAGTAATTATTTTTATTCTGTTCGTAACACACTGTTGCTCACCATGCATCTCAATAAGCTAGAAACATATAGTACTCAATAATTGAATAATCTTTTAAACTTTCATGCAATGGCCAGGAATGTTGATTGATTTGCAGAGAAGTCAGACTTTTACTAGGACTTGATGCACATAACTTTTGTTTCTGTTAAAGAGCATAAAGAAGTGGCTTAGATTTGTAGCTACTGTCAGCAGAACGAGTGATTGAAAAGGTAATGTAATCTCTTTCAGCCTGAATCTGGGGTATGAATATTGTTGGGAATAAGATGCATTGAAAAAGGAAAGGAAATTTTTAAAATACATGAGCACACAATTAGAATAACAATTTATCTGCTGCAGAAGTCAGTAAGAATATGCCTGCTTTGCAGTGCTTGGAAGCAGCTGCAACTACAGTAGTAAAAAGTTGCTGTGTCACCATTTGACTCAGGATCAACAATAATTCTCTTGATCCCCTCCCTCTCCCACCCAGGTAGGGAAGGAGAGAGAAAAAAAGAGTGAGATTTTGCTGGATTTAAAACTAAACTACACAGCTTTAATTAAACACTAATTATAGAAGAAAATATATACAATTATAATGCAAATATGTTCAGGAAATGTACAAAGCCCCTATTGCCTCCCCCCACCCCCAGCAACTCCCACAGCACTCTCCTGAGCTGTGAACAGTCCCAAAAAGTTCCAGACTGCTGCTGGAGAAAGCAAAGAGTGATGAGGGTCAGGAGAGTTCAAACCTGGGGGTCGATGGTGATGGATGGACAGAGTCCTTCCCAGACATCAGCCATGGATGGAAGAGAAGGGAAAAAGAAGCAGGAAGGAAGTTGTCTTCTGTGACCTCTGACCTTCCTCTGAGCTTACATAGATATATGGAATGGAATATTTCTGGCCAATTTTGCTGTCTAATTCAGCCTTCCATGGGGGGACGAGGGGGGTGTCATAGATCTCCCTGTAGTGTCTGAGCCAGCAGAGTAAGGAGTGACCTTGGAGCCCCAGCAGTTAGAAAAACATTCCATTGTTATCAGCCTAGTTGGAACACTCTGGTACTAGTTAAAAGAAAGCTTACTGAAGGGGAAAAAAAAAAACCCAAACTAAACAGTAAAAGGAAAATTGGCTTCATCCTGGCTCAAACAAGGACATCATGTTAGTATGGTGTCCTGTTGCCTTTTATAAGTACAGACTAGGAAATGGCACAGTAAAGCATCCTTGTGTGATACGTGCAGAGTTTTTCGGGCCCTTCACAGTATTTGTCTAAATTAATCTGAATAATTAATGGTGAGGTAATTAGTTAATTAGTGGTCTGTTCCCTTGGCACTTGTGCTACTTCTAGATTTGGTATTCTGTTTCTTTGCAGTCACATTACATTCTGAAAAAAATGGACAATAGTCCATTGTCTGCCCTTATTTTGTGTCTTGTTTTGTATCTCCCTCTGCATCTCTGACAAAAGTTTTGCCTGTGAAATGTAGCCTAGCAGTGTAGGATTCACAATATTGAGAATGGTAGCTAAGAGTACAAGCTACTGCAGGAGTACAGGAGGTATAAACAGTATAAAGTGATGCTATTACCCTGAACTGTGGTGTTATAAAGGCACCTGAACGGGACACTCAGCTGTAGCTGATCACAATACTTTAAGCTGTCTGCTTTTAAGACTCCCAGATTTTATGCGGGTTCTAGCATTTAGTTTTCAGAAGCACTCTGACACCCTATTTGAACTACTACCACAGAATCAGAGAACTGAACTCCCTATTTTTAGGGCCAGCAATAACATTTGGCAGGTACACATGAGCTTTGTAAGATTCCAAATAAAACATTTATGGGTATGCACAGGATGAAATGAACACACCTGCTTTCTATGACCTGGCTTTTTCTTGCTGTTCATCAGTCATGTGCCCCAAAGCCTTTTGGGTTTTAAGTTTTGATGTTTATGTGGTTGTTTTGGTTTGGTTTTTTCCCTGGATTATTTCAGATTCCATTTAGTACCTGAGATTTCTTTTCCTTCAAAATACTTTTTTTTTCTTTTTTTATTTTTTTTTTCTGTAGTTTCTACTCCCTGGCTTTGCTACTTTTTCTTTGGAAAAAACTTTTTCTGAATTAATAACAAAAATATAAGAAACAAATAGCCAAGTCTGTGGTGACATCCATTTGACTACATGATCACCAAGGCCCAGCAGCAGCCCTCTACTTAATCTTAAATTGAATCATCAGTTGAATCTTCACATTGGGGTGGAAAAGAAGAACAATGAAAAGTGGAGACAACCTGCAGATTAGGAATAAATTTTTACTTTTAAAATTCATTTTTTAAATACTTTAAGATATTAGATTTACACAAATTCAAAAATCTCAAAAAGAAATTGAAACCTTTAGAATCAGCTATCCCTGATTTTTAAGTAAATAGGCATTAAGTACATCTTGCATTCCTATGTAAAGAAGTGAAAGATCACTGCATAACGAAGGACACCATAATTTTGCATGCTTGGGTTTGAGGTACACAGTTCAGAATTGCTCAAACTCCTGCCCTTGTTATACCCGGTTTTGTACTGTCAGATGTGTTTTAGCTGGAGGGTGGCAACTCCAAGCTGATGCAACAGACAGCAGCTTTTGGTGCCCCGCTTCAGCTGCTCCGTTCCACTGTAAAATGAATAGGCTTGTTTGTTATTACAGAAAGGCTACCCATAATCCAGAAATTATCAGTACCACTCCCCATTTATCTGGGAAGTAGTCATGGAGTCTGTGGGAAAGGGTGGTTCTTCTTCCCCACGTAAGTCTAAACAAAATGCCTTTTAAGCCAGCAAAGGCCTTCTGCTGATTATTCCCAGCTAACAGACCAAAAACAGGCCTGCTGCTCAGGGACAAATGAAAGCAAAACAACAGGTGTGATAGAAGGCAGGAAGGATGGGCAACAAGTTATGCATCGCCCCTGCTAGTTACCGCCTTAACTTGGGACTCATGGATGCTAATTGGCTCTGGACAGTGATACTGGGTGGGCAGTGGGGTCACAGGGGCGTAAAAAGGTGGCGAGTTTAGCAGGCGGTTTTGCCAACCCCCCCCCAAGTCTCAAACTGTGAATAGTCATGGGAAATATCAGAAGTGAGAAATGTTACATCAGTTACAATGTGTAATATGTGCAGGATTCACATTCCTTTTTTGGGCTTCCGTGTTGCCCACCGTAACTTGCCCTAGCACAGGAATAGGTAGGGATTGCCTGTAGAGAGCAAATTTCTCCCAAAAGATGGTTGTTTAGTAACTTCTTGTGACGAAAAATGACTGTGTCCAAATATTTCCCAGCTTGATCACTGAAATGAGCTGAAATTTTCCTCCCTCACTTTCCCTCCTCCCCTCCCTCATTTTTTTCCTCAGTTTTCCTGGCAAATTTCACAACAGCAGTAAATTTCACTTCACTGGTAACTTACACATAATTTGAATTCAGAAACTTGACAGAAGGGGGACACCTATTTAGAAGAGAAAAAAGGAAGCATACACCACCTCTAAAGACACTGCACTATTACTATTTTAAATCAAAGTATCTGATACTTGGCATATGTCTTCAATATGATTTCTTGACAAAATCATCTTTCTCCAATGATCATCCACTGCTGATCTCAGACTTCCATGTCAGTTATATCTGAAGTAGGATCTAGTGAAATTCCTGAAAATCTCCTGAATACTATTAATTATTTTTAGAAAAACATATTTCTTTTTTCAGACTTCCATACCAGCTTGGCCTGCTCCTTTGTTTCGATCCTACAATTACACTTGCAACTTTGGTAGACTGAGCCTTTGAGGTTCTGAAAGAGAACATACACGGTATCCTCAGTCACAGAACTTACACTGTTACCAAATTTTCCTGTGTGTTATGGGAAATATAACGTCCAAAAATCTTATCAGTGGACATTTACAACAAAATCTACAACAGGAGACAAGCTGAGAACTGTATTAAAATTATTTACTTGAAAAAACTTCTGAAATAGGCCTAGGAACACAGTGACATCACCCAGTCAGAGGAGATATAAAATTGTTTACTTTCTACCAGCAGTCCTGCACAAGATGAGACTTAATGTCTTGCCATAAACCATAATTTCTCAGTCAACAATTTCATTTCATTTGCTTTCTCATGTCAGCAAACATATCAAGAGTTGATATAAGACTTCTTGAAGACAAATTTTCTCCAGAGAAGAGAATAAGAAGGAAAACATTAAATGATGTTTTGACATAACCCAGTGCAGCAGCTCAGGAAAGCGTCTCTATTTATGAAGTTTTTTAAATAGGGACCCAAATTACAAATACTTTAATGTCTCTATAGGGAGTAATTTTGAATTTCTAGTAGAAAAAAAAAATCTTACAAACAATACTTTGCAGGAAATAATTAACTAAAGAAAAATAAAACCTGAAATGAGATCATGTGGAGATCATTTTGTCGCGGGCTGGTATCAGGGGGCTACCGGCTCTCAGGATGTTTTTGGGACTTCCCCCCAATGTGGAGAGGTTTGTGAACGAGCCCGAGGTCGCACGTGGCGCTGCCTCGCGCACAGGAACGGCCGCTGCGGGACCGGGTTTTAGAGGGTGGATTAGAGTACCCTGGCACCCCGCTCACATATTGTGCCTGAGAACAACGAATTGATCGGTTTATTAAGGCTCAACACAAACTAAGGGATCAAGGTTCAGAGGTTGCCCGGGTGTATATTGGAAAAGGGATTAAAAGGTGCTATGGTCTTATTAAATGCACATGCCGAGGGAGAGGTGTAAAACTGAGGGATTGAAAGGGTAGGAGCTGAGCCCGGTAAGAAAGTAAGAGTGTGAGTGTGTGTGTGTGCGTGAGTGTGAGTGTGTGTGTGAGTGTGTGTGTGTGTGTGAGTGTGTGTGTGCGTGCGTGTGTGCGCGCGCGCGCGCGCGTCCGTGCTCCCCCTCCTCCCGCAGCGCGGCCC
>NW_009952973.1:5688725-5699138 GCF_000747805.2 Chaetura pelagica | reverse complement strand
CCTGCAGCAGGGTCGGCTGGGCAGGCAGAGAGCAGCAGCCTGCGGATTTTGCCCTCTTTTATAGATCAGAGATCCCTGTTCGAGAAAGTACCACTGTCCAAATTAGCCAGTTAGCACTGGCCAGGTACGTGCTCTGTCAGAGGCAGTTTTTAACCTGTTGTCCGTTTTGCTGCCACTTATCATAACCCCTGTGCTGTTTCCTTGCTGTGGACTTACCTGGTAGAGCAAGAGGCCTTTTTCAGTCCCTCCTTGGCTAAATCAGTAAGAAGACACGGCTCTTGCTTTGCTGGCTTGAAAGGCATTTTGTTTAGTCTTATGTGGGGGGAGAGAAGATGGACTGTTCTCTGCACATTTGAATGATGGAGCATTTATTGTCTTAATAAATATTTTACCTGTAAAAGCAAAGTATTTATTACAATTTCTAATATTCCCCTCATTTATTCAATATCACTTTTCTATTCCCTAGAGCATTTCAATAGCAACAAACCATTAACTGTGATGCTATCAATGAGTAGAAGCATTTTGCTCTTACAATAATTAAAAGCATATGCAAAGACAGATGCACAGATCATGCACACATGAAATGAAACCTGAAGAAGATAACAGTTTATATTTTTTTTTTTCAAAGTAATGAAGAATGACGTTTTTCTATTTAAATAGTAGCACAAATCATGCTACAAGTTAAGTCCTCTCCTGCAAAGACAGTTGAATATTCTTGAGATTCACCTTTCTTTGGCTTTCCTGCTATCTTGAGACAAGTCTATACTTGTGGAGGTTTTTTTAGGGGCACCTTTAGGTCAGGTCGTAGCTAGTCCCTGTGATGTTCTTTGGAAATGATGGGGAAATGACTTAAAGTCTCATATTACAGTCTTGCCAAGGGCCCCACAGAGTCTTTTGAATCTCTGACAACTGGCTGTAATACCAAATTACTGGTATTCTTTACATGCTTTCTCTCAGTGTTTCCATCTAAAGCTGCTCTATTTGTATGGACCCACAATGTGATCACATCTTCTACATCCACATAATCATGCTGATCCTTACAACAACTGGGGTTTTTTTTTGATGATGCATTTCTAAGCCCATTGGTTATTTATTAGACAGCAGGTCTAGTTTGCTAGCAGCATATGAGGAATTCATTTTGGAGGATTACTGTTGGCCATGTGATTATAACCCTCACCTGGGATGTAATGAAACTTACATTCCCAAGTGGAACTGCTTAAGTATTTTCTTCCCTCATCTAGACTTGGAATGTTATCCCTGAGGTAAAAATTAGTTTCTAAGGAGAGGTTTCATTGAAGCAATTACATTTTCGCAAGGTCTTTTTCCTATTCAGTCGATGTTTGCCAAAGTAAATGGTGTCAACAGAAATTTTCTGATAGATTCTTGTATCCAGGTAAATCAATTTTCTTTTGCTTCCTGTAATGATATGAATGTTATATTTTCCTTTTGAATGTTGGGTTGGTGGGTTTTTTTTGTTTGTTTGTTTGGGTTTTTGTTTTTGTTTTTGTTTTTTTTAAACTCAGTCCTTAATGTCTTTTCTTCTAATTGCAGTTTAAAATAGGCAAAAAACCTCTGCATATTGAGAAAGAATGAGATAAATACAAAGAAGTAATTTTCCTAAGGAGTAGATGAAATTATATTTCTCAATGAGTTTTTTCATCTAGCTACATCTTTGTGGGGAAACAAAAATAAAATCTAATTATATTTAATGATATTGCACAGGACAATATATGTATGTTCCATTTAATTACCAGTGAAAATAAACTGATTTTTAGATAAATAAAGAACAGAATGTAGGTGAGGAACAAGATGTCTTTGTCTGGTGATACAAGCATATTATATATTTGTTAGTGTGACATGCTTAGTGTGGTGGATTTTACTGAAGTGCTATCAGTTGTGCAGAGGAGTGGAAGAGAAATAATAATTAATGTGCTGCCTTCTAGCAGATTTTTAAATTTTTATTTTATTTTATTTTTTTTGTGTGTGTGAAGCGGATCAACAGAGATAGAGCCCCATCACAAACAGAATAAATCATATTTTGAAGTCAACTTTATATCATTTTCCTGGCAGAATATTACAGAACATGCTTGTACAAGTCACAGGCTGCCACACACACACCCCATCAGGACTTTGCTTTCCCTGTGGGTTTCCATTAAATTTTTAGGGCTACCATCATTATTTCCTGCTAGCACAAAGGAGCTACTTTGCAGTTTTCTGATAAATGTTGAGTGGTCTTCAGGGGGGACAGTGAAAACTTTCAGAAGAAAAAGAAAATCAATTGAAGGTACCAGATTTTCATTTTCATAAAGGGTCTGAGAAACAGCAAGGAGCACAACACATTGCTAGATTACCTCCTGCCTATTCACAGGGAGGGTCAAAGAACCCTTGCAAGAAAGGATGGGGACCTGTTGTCACTGCATCACTTGGCAGCGTGCTCAATTGTCTAATCCTGTAGAAAGCTGACAGGCTTGTCTGTGTGCAAGGAGTCCTGCATTCTTCTGAAAATGGCTTTTGGCTCCACATAAAATGACACATGAAGACTTTTATATATATATATATAATTTTTTTTTAATGGTCAGTGAACACAGCCTTGAAGGAGAAAGGCAAGCCTTGTAGATATATCAGATGCAAATATCAAAACTCTTTACAGTTAAAGCCTGTTTGCAGAGAGGGGGCTGGCTATTAAATGAAATTGAAGGAGAGTCTTTGCCCATGGAAGTTCAAGATTTTTCTCCAAGGTTGTTTTCTGGATGGGATTATGGACAGATTTGTTACAAGTCCTTGCTTCAATGTCACTTATTGGTAGATAATATGGAAAGATTTAATCTAAAATGTGTTTATCATTAATTATTTTGTTAAAAATGGAAAAAAACCCCACAAAACAACAACTAGAATCAAAGCCTAATAAAAGGGTTTAACTGTGGGACAGAAGAGACACCTGAAAGAAGCTGTCAGCCCTGTCTCTGTATTAGGCCTAGATTAATTCTGGAAAATATAGGTTTTTTATTATTTTAGGAGATGAAAATTAATTGGTTGCTCTAACTTTAATTTTAAGAGGCAAGTTGTGGTCTGGAGAAAATTATTGTGACATAAAAGTATGAGGCCAAGCTGAGTTTGTAATCACCTGTGTGTGTGTATTTTGCATGCAAGCCTTAGGGTACAGAAGTTTCTTTTTCTTTTTAGCAAATGCTCTCTGCTGGTCAGCAGCACTAATCATGAACCAACATGGTGAAGGTCCAAGAGCGACTTCAAAAATTAAATAAGTGTTTGCAAAATACTTCGAAAAGTTTTTGTGGAAAGTTGTAGCAGAGCACTCATTCCCCAACCCCTGTGCTGGAGGCTGTTGCATTAAGTGTTTCTGGAGCTGACGGAAGTAGCTACATTTCAACACCTTTGTGGGGTTAGACTGTGTGGTACTGGGACCGGTTTCTAGTCTTACTCCATGCTGGGCTGCAGAGCTGTAAGTAAGTCATTGCTGGATCCAAGGGTGGTGATTTATTGGAGTGGTAAATAGTGTTGATTGAAATAAATATTATTTCCTAGTAAACCCCTGTGTGTTTGTGGGTGCCTCTGCTACAAAAGTGCATTACAAAAGGAAAATGGTAACATCACTGAAACTGTTTATTTTAGCTGTTTGATGTAAGTTGATAGTATTTTGGTAATACTTTCAAAATATTTCTCCCCTAGTTTTTTAACAGACATTCCAGGAGTGTCTGTTGATCCTACCCTTTGTGTTAGGCCATTCTGAAGGTATTTTTATATGTTACAATTCAGAATTCCTTGCTAAGATAATGAGATCTTGATTATATCTAATTATGCTTTTCTTATTTTTAATTTCTGTAATGTGATTCAACTAGTTTCTTCTTATTCAACTTATTCAATTTATCTCATGCAATTAAACTTTCATGAGAACCTCAGGAAAAGTAATTAGCTTCAAAACTGGATAATTTAATTTTTATTTGACTTACTGAGCTTTATCAAGCATGTTTTAAATCAACAACTTTATTTGTCATGCTGATCACTAAGAATCAGTCTAAATTGTCTTAATTTCCCAACTACATGGAGGATCTTAATCTTGCCTTTCCATGGAAAGAGCTTGAATTAAGGTTTTGGATGACTTTTTTTTTAATGTAATGTACTAGAGTAAAATGGCTGGCTGAATCCATATGGGCACTTGACCAGAAAGCAAAAACCATAGAGGCTTAAACTTCTGTGAATCAGCCCTACAAGCAGCAGGCTCCCACCTTTCTGGTGACAGCTCTTGTCTGGGGTGAGGTATCCTTCTCCTGTGCCTCACAGCCACAAGGTTAGTAGTATCTCATCCTAAACAGACATTAATTCCTGCGGATTCCTGTAGTAAGAGAGCTGCTATGGCTCAATGTAGGGAAGGTCTTCCCTCTCTGGCTTAGCCTTTTCTCCTGCTAATACAATGTATCTTAAGGAACTTTAAAATAAATAAATAAATTCTATTTCTATTCAACTTGATAAAAAACTCTTCTACCAATGCTTCATTCTGTTTCTCAATTTTTTATATTTCTGAGAAGATACTGGTGTTGTGGGGAAGTATGCCTTCCACATAATGAATGGTGTGTCTAAATACATATCTTCTGATCATTGTTTTATAACTTTGATCCATCTGTTTTTCTAACAGGTTATGCAATCATACCAGGAGAAACCTTTAGTAGGTTGAGTTGACAAAGGTGGAAGACAGCCACTGTACCTTTAACTTAAGCTTATGTCTGAAAAAGTATATTCCTACTTGAAAAATAAAATAGGGAAACTGTAAACATAAAAATATAATAATATTTAACTTACTGCACATGTCATCTAATTAAATATATCTACTATTGCTACAAATATCTGATTAGGACCTTTAGAGGTAACACTATTTGCAGCTTAGCTGCAAGTGACGCTCTAGACCCTGAATGCAATTAATGTAATGTTCAGAGGGAGCAAAAAAAGTGCATGGGGACTGTAATACATCAAAATTGAATGAAATTGGAGGCTATAAATAAGGGAACAGTTATTTCACTTGTCTGGGGACTATATGAGCAGAGAGATTGGATGGCACATTAAAGGTCATTCACTAGACACATTCGTTCTTAGTTAAAGAACAATGACAAAGAAGGAAATTACTTTGGAAAAATGAGATTTTCATGGTAAAAAGAACTACATCTGATGTATAGCAGGGATATTGAGACAGAAGAAAGAGAAGAAAGTCTTGGTTGTTTGATATGTGCCTGGTTAGGCTGATTAGAGGTTTCAGTGGCAATACAGGCTTTCAAATGCTTTTAGTTTCTTACATCCTGAAAATATCAGTGCTTCTCTTGGTTTGAGAAAACATGTATAGAAATGAAATCTCTGTTCGTTTTCAAATAAAAAATAACATTTGAGAACATGTTCCAGTTTTCCAAACACTGTTGGAACTTGCAGGATATTTTAAAGTAATTTGAAAGACAGAGGCACTTTTATGCATAAAATGTCTCTATTTTCCCCTGTATGTTATGCTGGGATCAAAACATGTATCAAAATGTATTACTATGATTGTAGCTGGATTTAATAATCTAATTTTGATCCTTCTCAAGAATCTCTGGCTTTTCTGTTTGTTTGTTTTTGCAAGTAGGCTGTTAACTTAGTGACACTTTTCTAGTTTTGGACTCCAATATTTTAGCAGTTTCTGTCATAACTTGTAAAAAAATTATAGAGATCACTCTCATTTGGAGAAAAAATAAAACAATACATTTTAGAGGATCCACACTGCTTAAAGAAAAGTTGTATGAGTCTAAATAGAATACCTTCAATAAAATATGGTAACATTGAACTTCTCCCCTCTTCCCCTTAGCTTCTGGAACTTGCTAAATATTACCATTATTAAACTGCAAACATAAAAATAAAATTTTCTGGCAGCATGGGAACTGAGAATTATTTCTATCAAATGGTGGTGTATACATTTGTTGCAGTGTTATGAACTATAATTGAAATCTAAGTGTTTTCGTTGAGTGTCAGGTATTTTTGTAGCAAATTATCTTGTCAGTTAAAACTGAAAAATATGATGTTGAGATGACTGACAGTGTACTCAAGTTTAGACTGTATTCAGAAATGTTAACCAAGTTACGAAGCTAAATTAAGAGGAAAATAAGAAGTTGAAACTCCTAATTTTGAACTGGCATCTAGAAAGTCTTCTCCAGGTCTATCAGATGTTCTCTGAAATATGTTGGTTTTCAGAGCTGTGTTAGGGCCGCCCGAGATCAGTGCTCCCATAGCTCAGTGCTTCTGCACTTACGTTTTAAGAAAGTTGGGTACAAATCCTGACAGGATTTCCTTAGAACTTTTAACTGAGAAAGACAAGCTTGTGACAGCTTTTGTTTCTGTTTTGTTAAATGGAAAAGAAACAGAGAAATGGAGTTGTTGTTGTTGTTATTGTTTTTAATTAAAAAAAAAAATGTCCTGCCCTCTATGTTGGATAAGTCTATGAAATGTGATGGTTCAGTGTTCTGTAGTGTTGAGATGAGCAATATTGTAGGGTTGGGTAGTGCTGTACTCTGATGTTTATTACATGAGTATCAGGATTGCATTTTGTTTCCTGGACCATACACTGATTTTTTGTGTATTTGTTGCTGGATTTAAAATTGAGTAAAGGAGACAGTTTCTCTTTTCTCCTCCCTCCCCCACCACCTTGAGATTCTCTAGTATATCACTAGTACATATAGTACAGTATTTGCAAATGTGTATTATTGTTTGGTTTAATATTTTAAAATCCATTATGTTCTTTTTCTCTTTTCCAACTTGTGTGACTGCACAATGGGATGTATTCTTCAGCAGACCAGGTGTTCTCGTGATTTCTGGTTAAGGCTTACTAGGTTTTTACCTGATTCCTCTAGTAGGAAAAAAAAAAATAAAAATTTAGCAGAAGAAAACATGTAGCTGTTTAAAATGTGTTGAAGGGTTACTTTAAAGCAAGTTTGGTAATCCTTACTGTAATCTTTTACATTTTTATTGATATGTGTCGTGTTCCACAGTTGCTGTCATTCTGGGCAACATGTTGTCCACCCCTGGATGTCCTGTGAGCCTCAGCATTAGCTCCTTTAGTCAAATGCACTGCAAGTTCTGTCAGGTTTCTCAATTTCATTAACATGAGCAGGTGTTGTGCAACATTGTAATGTTGTATATTCTAACATATACTGAGGAGGAAGGATGGCTGATCACATTTCTTACTGCTGTCATAATGACTTATAAGGTCACTGCTGACCCAACAGCAAAGCTTGGTCCTTGATTACTAGCGCATGTACTTGACAGAGTTTCTGAAGCTACATTCTTTCCCTCTTGTTATGGAAAAAAAAAGGCAGCTGGTACTAATTTTATAGTTTATTTGCTAAGGGGTCTTCACAGTTTCCAGTTATCAGTGAATACTTCAACAGTGATAACAACAAATCACAAAACTGTATTAAAACTAATTTAAATTTAAATGTTTGAAGTCCAGGATTTGAGAGTGTTTCCCCTCTGGATCTCCTGGTTTTATTTTAATGTTTGCCTAGTTTTGTTATGTCATCTTACAGTAAGACCTGACTGTGCATTGGCCTTCCAACTCCATAGTCTACATGCTACTGAAGGTTGGAAGGAAGCTTGGGTGCAACAGGAGCCAGGGAATACTTTGGTTACCTTCTACTGAAAAGTACCTAACCTTCAGTGTGAAAGATACCAAAGAGAGTACGCTGGCTGTGGTTTTAGGAATGCCTGTTTATTATTTGTTTGTTTGTTTTTTTGTTTCTTCTTTATGAACAAAACAGCAACAAAAAAAAGGAAAAAAATATTCCCTCTTTGACAAAAGTCAGAACTTTTCTGATATGGTTGTGGGGACTGTTTAAATCATCAGGAGAAGACGACAGTTTCATGTCTTTGTAAAAAAGCAGTTTTCCACCTGATTATGTGAGAAACCATATTGCTCTGGGCACAGTGTGGACTGATAAAGATAGAAGCTTCAAGTTGTTAGTAGAGAAACTTTCAGTCAGTGCTCAATGTAAAACATATTGCAGGGTTTATCTGTGTTGATGAGGAAGCAATCAGATCTGAGCCCATGACTATTGCTGCTGTGTCTGTTTCCATGCTGCTCTTTGCTGCTTTTTTCTCCCTTTTGTCTTCAGACACACTTGCACATCCTTGAGATGTGGAAGGGAGGGGAGGAAAAATGACAGTAATGGCAGTCCTTCCTTATACCTGTGTAGGTCTAATTTAATGCAGAAGATTGCAAAATTTGTTGGACTTCAGTAGACTATTACATAAGCATTCAAAATTTCTTAGTCCAAACCAGAGACAAAGTACTAAACTGACTGCTGCTAGGGTGATATAGAGCTATGTTAAATGGGTGGTTTTCTAATAATTCATGGGTTGCAGAATTGCCTCCAAGAATTGCCTCCTTGTTTCCAAAGAAACAAGGTCAAATTCAGTTTCTTGACGTCTGAATTGTAAATTGACAAAGCAGTATAGCAATAATCAATCAGTCTCTGATGTAGAAAACAAACTTGAAAGGCTAAATCCATATAATATCTTAGTTGTGTTGTTGTTCCTAGGAGTAGATAATCCAAAAATGTATTTTCAGTCTCCAGAGATTCCTTAGATCCCCAAAATTTTACTAAGGTGCAGATAACCCTCCTGTGCTGTTGTTGTAGAGGCTGACTCCAAATAAACTCATGCACCCAGCATTCCTGTAGTCTTCAGGGGAAGCTATTTCTGTTGGCAGAGGTCTAAATACAAACCCAAGCTGAGTCTTGTAAAAGTATCAGCATTCCTGAAAGCTTCCTTTGAGCTAATGTTCTTGGGTCAAATAGATCAGGTTTAAATTCCTCCTGCTCAGTTGAGTCTGTGATGTGAGTCTGTAGCAACCTACTGAAAACCTTTTAATTCTTCATGGGTTTGTTGGGTTTTTTTGCCAAATTGCAAAGAATAACTGTTGGATTTCTTTATATTGGACAAAAGTGGAGGGATTGCCTTATAATTGTGATGAGTATCCAACATATGGTAAAGTTTTCTTCTTTAGCTTTCTTTTTGTTTTATTTGTTTCATTCAGCTTTTGAAAACTTTTTATGCTGCTGTCAGTAAGTCTGAAATATTAAGATGAGGTTGAGAAGTCAAGAATTCTAGTCCAGGACTTGCAAAGTTTCTATTTGTTTATATGTTACTTAGACTGATCCCTCTTCACCAGCAATAAAATATTATCCATACTGGAAGTTTTTTATTTTGCTTCTGCAACAGAATTTACATTTCAGTTTTGACATGAATTGTAAATAGGGTAGATGATTTTCAACAGCAAGATTAAATACCACTCCATCTCAAGAGTTGCTGTGAATGAAAGACTTTAGGGAATAATGATGAAGTCTGAGGAAACAAAAGTTTAAATACTATAGTGCAACTTATATAATCTTGCTGAATCGCATGAATAGCAACAGTTGTGAGAAAACAGTTTTAAGAGTATATTTGCATCTCAGGTATTTATACAGAAAAATTACACAGGGCCTAAACAAATCTTGCTCCACAACTTCATTGACTTATCTATTTTTCTGACTTTTATTTTACTTCTGAAATATAGCTGTCATTCTTTCTCAGTGAAGGTGTACAACATGCTGTATATACATGACCGTAACAAATATGCCAGCCTGTTTTCTACAGAGCTTCCATCCCATCAGTCTGTAGTAATTATTGGTCATTGCTCTGAAACTGAATCAGTGTTCCTTCATCATTATTCATGTAACAGATAATTTGTGCAGCAGTAGTTCTAAGAAGGTTCTGGTCAGAGTCAAGGTCTGGTTGTTTAAGTGATTCCTGAATGATTTTGTATTTAGAGAGACATGGGGAAGGGGAGTGAGCAGAAAATGGTGCACAAGAAATTAGAAGGCCTCTCCACTTTCAGAGCTTTTTTAACATCTTGGGATGCAGCATGTGAGTTGATTACAGATCTGTGTTGACAACATATTAGTCATAAAAAAACAAGGCTTTATTTTCAGATGCTTAAAACTGAAACCGTCTGCTGAAAATTCTGGGTGTCAACTTCAATTGCTTAAGGCATTTGGTAATTTTTCTATAATAAACATGGAAACACTGTATTTAGTAGAGGGCAGAAACTGTGATATCTCAAAATGTATAGCTTCTCTGGATGAGGTGAATTTAAATAATACATTATTTAGTATAGTGCCTGGGATTTTTCTTCTGTGTGCGTATAAATACATATGTATATCTCAGCGAGTATATCTCAAGTATGCTACCTGCGTTGGGTATGCTTTAACCTAGAACTGTATTTCTGTTGCACTGGGTTGCTCTGGGTGTCTGAGGACAAACCAATCCATGATGGACACAGGCAGGCCAGGGGAAGAAGTTTTTCCAGTTAGTGCAGAGGAGGCAAAAGTTCGGATCATATGGAGG